>NC_137511.1:612500-737500 GCF_041902795.1 Electrophorus electricus
TCACAGCACGCTGTAAAGACAAGTCTCTGAACAGGGGGATTCTAGCTGGGGTCTCTCAGAGAAGACAGAAATGTACAGCTGCTCTTTCAGCTCCTCCTGCTGGAGGCTCATATGCTGTGAACAGGAAGGGACATGTGCAACTTCTGACCCCCTCAGCCTCGCCTCTTCCTGGGACACTTCACCACACACCCTGCCCTGCTCTCTTGACAACTAACAACTGAGTAATTCATGCCTGATTATCGAAAAGCTCTTGCGAGGTTCCCCCTCTCTCCCTGGCTATGCAGTGCTGCTTCCTATTTTGGTACCAAGGTTACAGAGGATGTGTCTGAAAATAGTAGCGATTTCACAATTGTCTCCCTTGTCAGCTGAGCTTCAATTTAGATGTTTGTAGAGCTTTCCCTGGAGCTGCAAGATGTTGTAGAAGATTAGGGGTCACCAGTTTGAAATGTGCTTTCCTGCCAAGATTGATTCCAACCCAAAACTGATCAATTCAAAGAATCCAGATTTTAAACATGCTGTGTTTAACTGATTAGTTGAAGCAGGCCAAATGAAGCTGGAACTAAATTTTGAAGGTGATCAACCTGGAGGCTGTTTTTCTAGGTTAATTTAATCTCAGACCATTTTAAGTGTTAAAAATGTCCAAATTTACAAGTCTCAAAAGAGCTCAAAAGAGAAATTCATAGACTGAGTTCAGTACTCAAGTTGTATTATTCAGAGAAATTATGCAAACTTTAGAAGATGGTTTATAATTCATGACTGAAAGAAAAAATGACCAAATGGCATTTAAAAATATTTATATTAAAAATAATTTTTTATAGGATGTAACTTTATGAGAGATATGTATGATCTGGAGGGACTTTCTTATCCTAATGTGGTGCTGACTAAATATTACAGCAGATATCAGTCAAAATTTGCTAATACATTCAGAGCTTTTAATCTTTACATTGTGTCTGTGTGTTTTTTCCTGCCGTATATCCTGTTTTATATAAATCATAACATTTCCAAGATGCCACTTGTCAGTTTGTCTTAATAACTACTTTTAATTAATTCCCCTAAAGCAGCTGGTTCTGTACTGACACTTTTTTCAAGTGCTAACAACAGTTCAGCAACCGGCTGAGCACAGCATAAGAAATTGCATAAGAAACTCGTCACAAACTTTGGTTGACATCTTGCTTGATGCTGGTTCAGTTTGACGAACGTGTACATGTTATGAGCCAATCCGTTACTGGGAGCAGGTCCCTGCTATCGCATTACGTGGAAATGCCTTGCCGTGGTCCCACACATGATCAAGGCTCCTGCTCGGAATTAGCCTCCAGCAGCGCTCTTTGCCTGGGTGTGAACTATATACTCACCAGGCTGCGGGTGCAGTTCAGGAAGACGTCATACACAGCAGAGAGGTCACCAGCTCCTCCTCAAGAACCCACCCCAGCCCCCAAACCCGGTGCAGAGATCACGGCAGGCTGCAGCGCACAGACACATGGCGTGCTCTGGTTCAGCCCGGGAGGATGACCTCTGTTTGCCTCAGTCTGTCAGGAATCTGTGTAAACCCCAGTCCAGTGCCTACGACTCCTCGTCTGTTGGTCAGCGGGGGAGACGTCACCAGCGATCACGGGACCTTTACAGAGTCATTTCACAGTTATGATGACTGAAACCGCTTTACTTTGCGCACAGATAGAAAACTGACCATTTGTTTACACTGTCAATCATGGAACGCTACGTGAGACTGCAAGATAGTTGTTACTTGTATGCATGCTGGAATATAAGATCAGTGATCTGCAGTTGTAGCAGTAAAAATTTGGGATACTTACTAAATACCAAGATTATTATTTGATGTCCGATCTGGTGTTGTCAAAGTAATTTTAATTCTTTAATTATTCAGATGATTAATTCTGATTCTGATTCTTTGGATACTGCTGATTGACTGCAGCCAGTTTGCTCAGGCATGTTGAAATCACCCTGGTTTCTTCATGCCCTAATGAAGTGATATCCACCTGGTGCTGCACTTCTGAAATTTATCAGGACTGCCAAAAGGATTTGGTTTGGAGCCACTGATGCACTGATGCACTGTCATTTTGTGGCTCTACAGAGAAGACATCCGGACAGCCAACGTCATTGCTGCCGAGGCTGTCACCTGCCTCGTCATCGACAGAGAGTGAGTTCCTTATGTGATTTCTGTGTGTGTGTGTGTCTGCATCTGTGTGTCTGTGTCTTTGGTTCTGGGCTCTCCATGCCGAAGCCCACCTCACCCCCCCCCCCCCCCCCCAAAATAAATAAATAAATAAATAAATAATGTGACGAGGCTTCCATCCCGCTAGTGTTTCTCTAGTTCTGCTAAGTTGCCATCCCAAACTTTTAATGACATCACAGCAGCACAATGAAGAGACTCTGAGCCATCCTGAGCTTAGACTGGAACATGAAATAGAGCACGCCACCTCACTTAGACCGCCGCTGTCTGCATGCGAGCAGCAGGCCTGTGTGAAATGTCTTGCGCTGTGTGCTTCGCGGAGCGCCATAGACGCGACAGATCCCAGTGTGTCTAATTCTGCTTGCCTCCTATTGTTGTTCTGAAGTGCCTCCAGCCTGACATCAGGCCTCTGGAAAGGACCAAATAAAGTCCAACTGTCTATACATGTCTATACATGTCCACAGTGCCCTGATGTAAAACACAAGTGGACATCTATACAGACAGCTCGGTTCTTCAGTCTTGCATCTGGGGATGTTTAGGGAATCAGACGTGAGCCAGCATGCAGTTTCCAGAATAGACCTCACTATAGGCAAGCGTGTTCAGATGAGGATCATTGGACATTACTGCTGCCTGTCACATGGTTCTGGTCTACAGCTGGTGTTTGATTGGGATGTCCTACTACAAATGCAGTCAGGTGGGTGGGACTTGCTGTGAAGCGGCTCTTTAGAAATTAGAACTAAGCCTTAAGTGAAATGTGTCATCCACAAAGTGCTGATCAGTGAGGAAACGCCTGAAGTGCTGCTAACCTTTGACCTTGAAAGCGTTTTTGGTATGTGTTTGTAATTTAGGTGCAGCTGTAATCTATGTGTGATGAATTCAACCTTCTGAGCACCGTGAAAGTGAATAACGACACACACACGGTCCTAACCCCACCCCGAGTCTCAGGCAACCGGGGCTAAAATGAATAATGACACACACACAGTCCTAACAACACCCCTGAGTCTCACACTATCAGGGCTAACTTTATTAGTGGGAAGGCAGCCGAGTTTAATATTGGGCATGTATTGCTAGGCAAACCAGTTGTGATGTTTTTGGCAACAGATTTTGGCAAATTTTGGCCAACATATAAGCTACATATTTCTCTCTGTGGTATGTTGTTCGTAGGAATCATTTAGTATGTACTGTGTGTAGGAATTGATAGTGTTTAGTGAACTGGTGATAGTCTGAAAGCTTCAGCCACTCATCCCCACACACCCACTCATCCCCACACACTCACTCATCCCCACACACTCACTCATCTCCAACATACCCACTCATCCCCACACACCCACTCATCCAAGCACACACTCATATCCACACACCCACTCATATCCACACACACACACACACACACTCATCCACACGCACCCAATCATCCCCACACACACACACTCATCCCCACACACCCACTCATCCCCACACACCCACTCATCCCCACACACACTCATGCACACACACTGACTCAAGGCTCCTGTGGGTCATTAGTGCCCTTGAGAGATGACCCATTTTACTCAGTTACTCAGTGAAAGTAAAGTACTCAGTGTCTGAGAAGTTGGTGAGGTACATTTAAAAATGCCTCGATTTAACTTCTGTGTGCTACATGCCCCAGTGTTCGTTGATCACGTATGCATTTATATTGCATGTTAAGGAACTTTAAGACAGGTCTTGATAGTGACTGACACTTCACCCTACTAAAATAAGAAAGCAGTGAAATAAATAAATGACTGAAATGGCTGAACTGGAATCAGGCTTCCTTCCCTAGAATGTAAAATTTCATTATTCACACAGACGCAAAAAAGGCCTCAGATCAACCAAAACCAGTAACGTCACCAATATTTTACATAACACTGGAGGACAGATGCTAGGGAGGGTATTCCAGGTGTCTGCTGATTCTGAGATGACGAGTGTCTGGAGTGTTAAAGGACATGAAATGAAGAGCGATTTGCTATTTGTGTAGTTTCATATTCAGTGTCGTTTATAGTTGGGTCTGATAATCTGTAATCTCCTTGTTACCTTGTCCAGAAAAAATCTGTTCACAAGGTTGAGTGTGTATAGATTTGAATCCACACACAGAACAGGGCATATAGGAGGGAAGTCAAAGAAAGCCATCATTAAGAACAAATCTTTGTTATTTAATGAAGGGGTCATACCTTAAATAACACTGGCTACATTAATTACATGACCTTTTCTAAATGTAGTCTGGAGGGACTCCAGATGTTTCAAAATTTAGAACATGCAGGTTTTGTTTTTTTTTAATTCGCTTCCTGTGTGATAAACAACTTACCTGAGGACCTGATGCATTTCAGATAATAATAATTATTATAAAAATGTTTTGGTGATTGGGTAAAAATATTTAATGCATAAATAGCGGCCACGTCAGAGCTATCAGAATATAAATTCAGCAAATAAACACTGGGTTACATGTCAAAGTGTCAACAATCTTGTATAATTGTGTGAACACCTGTGACGATGCGTTGGCGTGCGGCAGGATGCAGGTGTGAGACGGAAACAGGCATTTAACAGAAAACAACACACAAACAGGCTTCCACAGAGTCCGCGATCGACTGGGAAGACAGGAAATGGGAGGAATATACATATATAAATATATATATTTATGGAGAAATCAGGGAAGGGAATGACCACAGGTGGGATGAGGGAGAGATGAACTGGACACAGATGGATGGAGAAGGCTGGGAGTGGCATGGATGGGGTGGACTAGACTGAAAAATCTTAACAAACTTAATGAAATTAGGGGCCAAGTTAATCTTTTTTAGAACAGCAAATAAAAACTCCATCTATCAAGTGCCTTTTCAGCATCTAATGACACAATAACTGAAGGAATTTCAGTTCTATTAAGATAATAAACATATTTAAAATATGGCTTAAATGGTCTGATCTGTATCTCAGTTTAACAAATACAGTCCAGTCTGGCTTAATTAAATGAGGAAGCAAAGATTCCAATCTACGAGCCAGTGTTTGTGCAATCATCTTAAAATCTACACTGAGTAAATGTAACAGCCCGTATCAAGCAAAATCTAGCAATTTTTTTCTCATTTAATTAAATAAGCCAACTGAACTTATTTTCCATTTGTCAGGAGTTATGTTGTATTTTGACAAATTACGTAATAGGAAGCACAAGTAAGGACCTAGTTCAGAACGCTATGTGAAACTCTGAAGGATTTCCATCCTAGCCTGGAGATTTACTAAAATCAGTTTAATAACCTCCCACCCCTGTTAAAGGGGCTTTGAAAATATTACAGTCTGCCTCTTAAATAGTTGGTAGGGAAAGTCCAGCCAAACAAGGTTTGGGTCTGAAAAACATTTCGTAAATGTATTATGCAAAGACAGGAGACACACACAGAAGACACACACAGGAGATACACACAGGAGACACACACAGGCAATACATACAGGAGACACACACAGGAGATACACACAGGAGATACACACAGGAGACACACACAGGAGATACATACATGACCACAGGAGACACACACAGGAGACACACACACAGGAGATACATACAGGAGACACACACAGGAGACACACACACAGGAGATACATACAGGAGACACACAGGAGATACACACAGGAGACACACACAGGAGACACACACAGGAGATACATACAGGAGACACACAGGAGACACACACAAGAGATACACACAGTAGACACACACAGGAGATACATATAGGAGACACACACAGGAGATACACACAGGAGACACACACAGGAGACACACACAGGAGATACACACAGGAGATACACACAGTAGACACACACAGGAGATACATACAGGAGACACACAGGAGACACACACAGGAGATACACACAGGAGACACACACAGGAGACACACACAGGAGATACACACAGTAGACACACAGGAGATACATACAGGAGACACACAGGAGACACACACAGGAGATACACACAGGAGATACACACAGGAGACACACACAGGAGACACACACAGGAGATACATACATGACCACAGGAGACACACAGGAGACACACACACAGGAGATACACACAGGAGACACACACAGGAGACACACACAGGAGACACACACAGGAGATACACACAGGAGACACACACAGGAGACACACACAGGAGATACACACAGGAGACACACACAGGAGACACACACAGGAGACACACAGGAGACACACACAGGAGATACACACAGGAGATACACACAGGAGACACACACAGGAGCTGCTTTGCGGGCACACAGCCCTCCAGTGTTCAGTATTTCCAAATGATCTTCCTTGACTGAGCTTCAGGCTGCGATGCTCTTTAATTGGGTTCAATGTGTTCTTTTAAAGTGGGGCAGGCATGCCAACTCCTCCTAGCACACACTACACGGCTCATATCAGGCAAATCTTGCCTAAAACATTCTGAAAGGGCACTGGCTGGTAAATGTATGTGTTCTTCTTGTCTAAACATTTTTTGTCAGTGCTGGCGTGTCCTTTATTATGATTACAGTTCAGAATTTGATCTGAGGTTTTTTTTGTTTGCGTTTATTTTAAAAGTAAATCTTGTGCTGGAGTAACTCTTTGTCTGCTCTGAATTTTGCAGCTCTTTTAAGCACTTGATTGGGGGTTTGGAAGACGTCTCAAACAAAGGCTACGAGGATGTAGGAGCCAAAGCCAGGTAAGCACCTTTCTCATGAACCATGTTTCTATACACACATGCATTCATCTCACAACCCCCCCCCCCCCCCCCCCCCCCCCCGATCCTGACGAGACATGAGTTAATTAGTCTGCATCTCTCATTTGATTTGTGTGTCTGGTCATGTCTCTGACCTGCTCGTGGTTAGAATTATCTGTGGTCAGTCTTTCGGGAAAAGGTAACACAATCTAACTGCGATCTGAACCTCTTTCTGAAGACCCTCAGCAGAGTGTGGAGTTGGAGATAAGTGTCAGCTGGAGCCGACCAATAAATACGTCAATGTTAAATTGCTCCAGTTTGTCTCTGAGTCCAGAGTTTTTATGGTATTATGATAGTGCACTGCAGTCGCGTGCTCTATAGGTGCTAACACCAGGGGTTCTGCTGTGTGGAGAGATTTTGTGTTTGCCTGAGCTGTCCTCCGTGAAGACGGTCATAAAGTGCTAGAGGATGGCGCTGCATTTCTTTAGGCCATGAATCCTTTTTGGGCCATGAATTCTGCAAATAATCAGGCAAAGTTCCCTGAAGTTATAGAATAATCCAGTCTGTTATTTTTCTTACAAACCTGAGCCACATATTCCCATAAACACATAGACTCTCCCAGATGTGCAAAGACCAGATGTTCACCAACCCTAAGAGCTGTCTGAGAAGGTCTTGAGTCCAGGAGACCTCTGCCCATCTGAGCTCCCCCAGAGCTGTCTGAGAAGGTCATGAGTCCAGGAGACCTCTGCCCATCTGAGCTCCCCCAGAGCTGTCTGAGAAGGTCATGAGTCCAGGAGACCTCTGCCCATCTGAGCTCCCCCAGAGCTGTCTGAGAAGGTCATGAGTCCAGGAGACCTCTGACCTCTGAGCTCCCCCAGAGCCGAGGCCCCATATACGTCCTTCTGCGTGGTTCCTTTGTGCTAAAGATTGCTGCGCATAAAATGTCAGAAATACATCATGCACACTTTGCTTTGTTTCACTTTTTTAAAATGCAGCACACTTTTCATAAATGTTTATGGTCCTTCAGTAATAGCCATAAGGTTCAGGGGAAAAAGTTAGAATTTAAAATTTGTAACTATGATGTTGGTACAAGACCTCCACCTTGTGGTTACAGATATTTATACATAGTGACAGTCCAGTAAATATAGATTTTCCTTGTGTAGCCAAAGGCCCCATCCTCTGGTTACTTATGATGTAATGGTATTTTATGCTATTTCTATACATAGTGGCCTAGTGCAGTGGTATAAGTGAGACAGCCTGTGATCTTTACTAATGTTATAGCATGTGCACTTTCTTTGTTTCATTTGTTTCATTTCATATCATTTGGTTGTTAAGATAATGCTGTGAATTATTAAACATACACATATATATATTTTTTCTGTATATATTATTTAAGAATTATTTTAAGGATGCACATTTACTGTAGACTGTTACATTTAAATTTACGCTTTGGATGAAAGCGACTTACGATTACGAGTACAATTTGAGTAATTGAAGGTTAAGGGTCTTGCTCAGGGACCCAATGGTGGCAACTTGGCAGCAGACTGGCAACCTTCTGGTTACAAGTGGAGTACCCTAACAACTAATCTAACAACAGCTACCACTGCGCTACAGGCAGGGCTCATGCAGACGCATGGGGGAGTACCTCTTAGACAGTGCTCTTACCGTTTCTCCTGTCCTCTTAGCAAGTATTCCTGTTTAGTCTGTTCCTGTTCTACCTCAGAACTACCTGATTTGCAAGCTATTAGGACAGTCCATAGCCATGTGGGTATGATTTAGTCATTTAGCCTGTTCGGCTCTAACTCTAACTGTCATTCCAAGTGTGAGTTCCGTTGCTATGGCGGCTGATCAGCCATCTGAGGCGGGCCCACGATCATCTGAGGCCAGCTCCTGTTGTGTGTTATACTTGGCTGCTTCTGGAAAAGAGGGCTCGCACCAGGCATGAGATCAGAGGGATGAGAGCTGTGTTAATGAAATGCTGCACACATGCAGCTAGCTAAACAGAGCACAACCTTCCCTCAGCTTCATTAGCTACTAGGATACTGGCCTTCTGGCATAATGCACATGTTTATTCATTTATTTTGTTGTTGGTGGTGGTGTTTTAGGTGTGTCTTAGAATAGCAGTGCGTTTGAAGCCTGGAGTATGGATTTAGTTTGAGTCATTTCACACAGACATGACCACCTAACCAACTTGGCATTTCTGAGAAGTCTATAACTCCACAGTCGATACGTAAGAGAACAGATCTTGCCAGTGACCTCCTGTTACCTCTGACTGGCTCTGTGCCTGCTGTAGCCACCCGGCCTGGGCACACAGCAAAGACCCATATCAGGTCACCCTGTGCATTGCCAGGAATGGAGACACTCGGTCCAAGGCCCACATAAACAGGGGAGACACCTTGTACTGTACCCTGCCCTCTGTGTGCCAGACATTGTGGTCGAGGGGCTTACCTCCACCCTGACCCTGCAGGGGTACACAGAGGTAGAGGAACATGCCTGCTAGGGTTTCCTTGAAGATGGGGTCTGTTAAATACACAGAACCTTTTTGCTTCGTCAAGTGTCCTTTGTGGTCGAAAAAGTTCCCAGTTCTTGGGTTACGGTTTAGAAAAGTGTTAACTTGAGAGGTTGTTTAAGTTGTTGGGAATGTTTGTGCTTGAGTTCTCCTGAAGGATTAAGTAGTGAAGGCTGCCGTCATGAGAGATATGATGTTAAAATGATGAGGGAGAGGTGGGAGAGGTCATTCTTTCCTGGAATCCTCGAGCATAAACACCTTCTATATGCAGCCTCTGAGGACACCTCCAAAAGTGAGCCACCCTCAGAAACCATGTGATCCGAATGCTGTTCCATGGTTGGCTGGCCACGGTGCACTCCCTGGGGACATAAACACCATGCTCATGTTTAGTGTTCCCTCAGTGTTTTATCATCACTGCATACATGTGGGTTACTGGCTGTTGGTTACCTGTACATGTGATGTTGGAGAGGAAGACATAAATACTGCGTGTATGATGAAATATTCAGGATTATTATGACACCATAATTCAAAGGATTGCTGACCATAATGCCACTGTATGAGATCTTTAAACCCTGCAGAACCTATTCACAGTAGAAACACAATCCTCACAGACTGCTATATAAACTGTTTATTTTTGTACCTAGCTTTAGCTGCTCCAGTGAGATCCATTAGACCACTGAGAGTCTCGTCACGAGGTCAGATGTGTTCTCAAACAATGACAGCAAATCCCACGTTTTTTACTTGGTCAGGGGACCATAGTGTTCTTATGTGTGTTCTCTCAAAGTTGGGCTGTTAATCTTTAAGCAGGTACATATAGCCAACTGACTGTAATTGACAGGCTGAATTGAATAGCCTTGTACGTAAAATTCACTTTAATAGGTTCAAGTTTTCAGTTTTGCCAGTAAAACAGGAATGGCGGAAAATGAATCAAACTGGAGGGGCAACCGGCTTCTGTTTTCCAAAGTAAAAGGAAAAAAATAGGACTTCAGTCACCAAGTTGTCATGGGCAAACTTGAAGAGTGAATCAAAGTGCGTGTGATGGTTACATCAGCAGGTCACAGTACACTAGTCTAGTTCTAGTGTTGAGCCCAGATCCAGCAGGTCAGGACTACGGCAAGGCTTTTATGTTCCAGATATTTATTTCCCAGATTTAAGAATGAATTTAAAAATTCCAATATATAGCAGAAAAGTATTCTTGATGCAAAAATTCACATATAGTTTAAATTATGCTTATTCCACAATTTAATGCAATTTTTGAAAGACGTCTTTGAGCAGTAGCAAAATTCCCACCTTAATTCAGCTTTCACACTGTGTCATTTGCCCCATGGTAAAGACAAGGTCATTTTCCAGACATTGGACATGGACATTTTGTATGCTAATGATCCTTGCTGTCCTCAGTCTACTGGTGTCTGCTTGAATATTGTTCAGTGATGGAGAGAGCTGTGATATTTACAGAAGCAAAGTGAAAGGAATTGAAGCAGGACGTGATCATATCAAACAACAAATCCATACATGCACCACAACGAGTTTTCTCCTTTCACAGTTTCTCACCAAGATGACCCGTTGCATATATGTGGATCTGATAGAAAATGCATTTTCTCTCCTTTAATTTGGCCTGGCAAACAAAAGTCTGGAAAAAGAACAAATATCTCTTCACTCACATTCAGTCTGTAGGTGATTTTCAAGCGTTTCAGTTGTTTTATATAGATGCTCTCCAAAACCGCACTACGTTTACTGGTGACGTTTGGTATTATTACCAGTATCAAAAAATATGTATGCATAAAAATATTAAAAATACATTTGAACAATATGAAATGAGTTAAAATCACACAGACCTCCACAATGTCTGTTAAATGGAACACACAGAGCATGCCACTAAAAAAAAAGAACTAATATTGAACTAATATTTTAAAGAACTAATATTGCTGCTAATTATGATCAGCATATACTGTTAATTTAGTGCTTGGTGTCAGATTTACATTTGGCACAAAGTGTTAAGGCCTTCCAGGCATTTCA
The DNA here is from genome assembly GCF_041902795.1 of Electrophorus electricus. Lineage (NCBI taxonomy): Eukaryota > Metazoa > Chordata > Actinopteri > Gymnotiformes > Gymnotidae > Electrophorus > Electrophorus electricus. Next base: position 623,902 of record NC_137511.1, read on the forward strand.
GGTAAACCTAATGTGACAAGGCCAGCGCCAGCCTGGGCTCTCCTCCCAGGGCCAGAGGACACAGGGTCAAGGGGTCACAAGGTCACCCTGCCTGTGGCTGGCTCACGTGTTCTGACATTTCTTTTCTTTCCTCTGCTCATTGAGGGGTCAAAGCCAGTGGTGAGCCAGGCTTTACGAATCACTGATACACAAGGAAGCTGGCTGAGCCATGCTAGGACTCAGGTTAGGACTCAGACTCAGACTAGGACTAGGACTACACCTAGGACTAGGACTCATGCCTTATTTTTACAGCTTTGCCCTCAGAGGTGGACAGACAGAGAGGCGTGAAGGACACCGAGCCTTGTCCCAGGGCCCATGGCCTGGCTCATCAGCGGCTCCTCTGGGCTCTCGGAGTTTTAGAGGCCGCACAAAGAACTTCCCTCTGAAGAAATCATGTATCGTGACTTATGCGTGCCATGGAAAAGATCTAGCTAAAGTCTGTTTCCAGCTAAATCTGAGGACATAGGCTATTTCATCACTGTTCTCAGCATCTTCAGCAGAGAGATCAGTGCATCTTCAGCAGAGAGATCAGACTATAAACACTGTAAACTGCAGTGGTGGTGTAGGGTTGGCTAAGATGGAGCTTCACAGTCCAGTCCTCATTCACCAGGTCTTCACTCTTCATTAGCTGAGCGAGGTGTGCTGGGAGCTCTGGGGAAATACATGGCCTTGGCTGGTCTAACTGTCTTCCAGATGGCACACATTGGCCTGTAGACCCTGGCCTGCATGTGCTAGGCTTGTTTACTGGTGTGTTAAAGTGTCGTTTGGGTTGTGAAACTCCCAGGGGAGGTACTGTCATGCTGTCCTCCAACGCAGTGGAAAAATCACAGCACAACACCAGCCATCAGCAGTTTGTTCAAAGCGCTTGCGTATCAGCTGTCATCAGCTCACAGACCGTGCCATGTGATGCTGGGTCCTCTCCACTCTTACAGACTTCAGAGAATCCACATTTGAGCCATCACCTTTCAAGGGGGTTGTGGCTGTGGTTACCATGGTGACAGTAAAGATAACAAACCTAGTTAAGGAACAGCTATGGAATGGTAACTAATATGAGAAATTGCCTGTGCTAATTACTAACTAAGACAATATAAAAGATTTAGGAATGGATCTAACCAAATACTAATTTGTTTATTTTAGATAATCTGAAAAGTTGGATATGTTTGACTTTTAATATATATTTAATATATATTAAGTATTTAGTCTGAACAGATGAAGCATAGCAGAGAGTATTATGGCTGTCCTCCTTTATGAATTTGATAGAACTGATTTTCAAATTCTGAGCCTCAGAGAAGAGAATATTTTCTCGGCGTGTGCCATTAGAAGACTATTGAAGTTTAATTTACTGAGCAAGGACTGTGGGTCCGATAAACTGTGAATAGTCATAGCCTGGAGTAGAAACATGAAATGTACAAGAAAGACAGTAGTTTGGAGTTTCACAGTCTGTCCTGCTATCCAAGGGGCAAGTATAACCAAATCTTAAATTCTGCCCCGTGTATGCCCCAGAATCGCCTTCCACTGTCTACAGTGCCTCACCGCAGTCGTTTGTGTGCTAGTACTCATCTGACATAGGTTGTTTGTTTGTTTGTTTTATTGTCAGCCTGTGTCAGTGTTTTTTCATATCCAGACTGTGTCAGTGCAGAAAGCGGAGCAGCGTGTCCTTTTGTGTGTGAACTGATGTTTGTCCCACTCAAGCATCAGGCCTGTTTTGCTAATGCTGTCGCCTGGTCGTGTCCAGTTTCAGCCGCCTCCCACTGGGTGTTTTCTCTCAAACTAAAATGTCACGGGAGTGTTTTTTGTCACTGTCCTTCCCGGTGCACTATACCTCAGGCAAACTCTGGACTGCTACGTACCCTTTCACTGCTGTACCTTATTAACAGCCTCAGCATTTATTGTTGAGAGTCCATCCAGGAAGGGCAGTTCATCTACAGAGCCACAATTACAAATGTGTGTTCAGGATCACTCAGAGATGTCTGAGATCTCTGTAGCTCTATCCTGCTCCCATGACCATACCAGGCTGATAGTCGTATGTATTTACCTATGAAGTACATGCTTAAATGCCCGAGACCCCTGACTAGTTTCATGTGCTGTAGACTGACAGTAGTTGTTTTCAGCATGGCAATAACTCGTAGAACCATAACCCATGTTCAGGGGCTAAAAATACCATCCAGAGCGCAGGGGGGCGTGCTCCATGCCACCATGTCACATGACTGAGGTTTAATCACCAAGCTGTTGGTGGTCTCGCTGAACACATGCAGCAGCAGCACTTACACTCCCAGCACCTCAGAGCGAAGCTTCATCCCTACGCAGTTCCAAACCCTCGAGCGTTCCTTGGGGGAGGAACTTTCCACATTTGCCTTTGCTCTGTCCGCATTTGCTTGGGGGCTGTCTGACCAAGATAGACGTCCCTCTAGGGTGTCTAACATCTGAGTTTAGTAGACCTAGTGCAGATCTGCCGAGCGTGAGTTCTCTGAGGGTGAGCTTGATGCAGGGACACTCCAAAGAGTCAGACCACTCCACTCCACAGCTCGACACTCGAAATGTAAACAGGAAATGGCGCTTTAATTCCACCTTTGAGCGGGGCCTGTCACTAACACTCTGTCGAACGTGCTCGTGAGCGTGCTCATCGCAGTGATCCTCTGCTTTCTGAGAGGGTTCCCTGGACTGTGCTGGGTTATCTCCTCCAGTCCTGCCAAGCGGAGGGTAGAATGCGCGAGCTGCTCCCTGCCCCTGCCCCGGCCCGGGAGCGGAGAGAGAGGGAACGCGTCAGTGGCCTGCCTGTTTCCGTCCCCACTCCGCTAACATTCCCCGTGTTGTACTCTCTGCACACCTCTAAGAAGTTCCCCTTTTTTCACTTCAAAAAATGCAGATACGAGGCAGAGAACGCCTTCTTCTCCAGCCTGAAGCTGGTGGACTTCAACATCATCGACACCTTAGGCGTGGGAGGATTTGGACGCGTTGAGCTGGTAGGATGGCTAAAGTGTGCGTTTTTAACTTCGTATTTAAACCACCGAATGCACTCAGTGCTTTTTATAATAATGTAACATTTCAGTTTCTCAACCATTAGCAACAGAGTTGTTGACAGTGATTGTTATTGTTATTGATCAGTGATTTTCAGTGCCAATGCTATATGAGTCCTTTAATAAATAAAAACCTCTTCTCTTATACACAGTGTTCTATTACTGCTGACATGCTTTCTTTTATCAGTGAGAAACACCTCTGTGAGCCTGTGTGCTATAGATACTGGAGGAGATGTAGGGGTCATGTCATGATCAGTTCTAAGAATGGGACAGCTCTATTCAGGGCAACTTTCCACTGGCAGTATAGAGCTATATATCAGTACAGACATCCATTACCTGACTGGAATTACTCTCAATCTGTTTTTACTTTTAGCTATGTATCCTTAACATTAAATCTAAATGAACCTATGATATTGATCTATATTCTATTATATGAATAATACCCATTATGAGGTAAAAACATTTTGCAGTGGCTAAAATAAACAATTGTTTGAGGGAAGTTGGTGTCGTGAGGAAAAAACTGGTGGTTTGGCCTAAAGAGGAATCCCCGAGTGCCTGGTCTATTTTGGGACACCGTAAAAACAAGTGGCCTTTAGGTGGAATGCACCTAAAGTTCTCCAGTAGCACACACAAGCTCTCCCTCCGATACGCAATATGAAAAATCTCTGACCTCTCACAATCTATATTCAGGTTAACAGAGCTGCAAATAGACTGTGTGTCATACTCTAGAATTAGCACGCGCGACTGTAGGCAACCCGGGCGAGGGTTTGTGTTTAAGCACGTGTTCCACACGCTCTCTCTGGTTCCCGACACAGGTGCAGCTGAAAAGCGAAGAGACCAAAACGTTTGCCATGAAGATCCTGAAAAAACGGCACATCGTGGACACGCGGCAGCAGGAGCACATACGCTCAGAAAAGCAGATCATGCAGGAGGCTCATTCAGACTTTATAGTGAGGTAGTTATGACCCTCCACATGCCACATACAAGCATCCACATGACTGGTTCACACTAAAATATACCATCAAACACTTGAAAGCCAGTCGGCTTGTTTTGGATGCTAAGTGGACACAGTAGCTTTCATTAACAGTGCTGTTGTTCCTGTAATGTAATGTACACGTCAACAAGGGCAAAACTGATAACTAAACAGACCAATGCCTACAGCAAGTCAAAATTCTCACTTACAAAATTTTCTGCATTTGTGCACTGATACAGGTTGTACAGGACATTCAAAGACAGCAAATACCTGTATATGTTGATGGAAGCTTGCTTGGGAGGAGAACTGTGGACCATTCTTAGAGACAGGTAAGGAGTCCACTGCACTGCTGCAGCTGAGATCCCGTCTAACATGGCCACAGACTCTGATGTAACGGTCTACCTGCAGAGGATCTTTTGAAGACTCCACAACACGGTTTTACACGGCCTGTGTGGTGGAAGCTTTCTCTTACCTGCATTCCAAAGGAATTATCTACCGTGATCTTAAGCCAGAAAACCTCATCCTGGATCACAGAGGATATGCCAAGCTGGTGAGACCTGAGACCTCTCACACAACTCCATGAACTTGTTCACCTCTAAATATAGCGGCCGACATGTGTGCTGGCATGAAGTAGTCTGGTCTCATAAGCTGATTTTGATTCAGGTGGACTTTGGCTTTGCCAAAAAGATTGGATTCGGGAAGAAGACGTGGACCTTCTGTGGAACGCCGGAGTATGTAGCCCCAGAGATAATTCTTAACAAAGGCCATGATATCTCAGCAGACTATTGGTCACTGGGTATCCTGATGTATGAACTCCTAACTGGCAGGTAATGATTGCTTCTTGAAGAATTTTACATCTATTGAGTAGAATTTTTGAGATTAAAGAATTTGTTTTATTATTTTTAAATCAGGTGTTTTGAATGAGTCTGCTTAAATTGCTCTACTGCCTTTGCAGCCCGCCATTCTCAGGCCCAGACCCAATGAAGACATACAATATAATCTTAAGAGGTATTGATATGATAGAATTTCCAAAGAAGATCACCAAAAATGCCGCCAACCTAATAAAGAAACTATGCAGGTAAATTTTTCTGAAAATCTTAAACCATGTAACTGCCATCTGTGGGGTTCTCAAATCAGTGATTTCTGAAGGCTAAATGTGACCTTACATGCTATATAGGGACAATCCATCTGAGAGACTGGGAAACTTGAAGAATGGGGTAAAAGACATTCAAAAGCACAAGTAAGTGGTACTACAATATTTTTAAGGTGCGTTAAAGCATGTTTCAGTCTTCATCTGTGCTTACATTATCCTGATCTCTCTGCACTCCAGATGGTTTGAAGGCTTTAACTGGGAAGGGCTACGCAAAGGCACCCTCACCCCTCCAATTATCCCTGATGTAAGTTTTGTAATCTTTGTAATCATTTGCAGCAGTGATGATGATGATGATGATGATGATGATGATGATGATGATGATGATGATGATGATTTCATGCTTATACAGAAAACAACACTCTTTTTGCCCCTCTTCACCCAGGTGTCATCACCCACCGACACCAGTAACTTTGATAGTTTCCCTGAGGAGAACGAGGACCCGCCACCTGACGACAACTCAGGATGGGACACCGATTTCTAACCTCGGGTCATGTGACCCTCCGCGCTCTGCCTCTCCGGGCCTGGGCTGTGGCCTTCAGGATATCCTTCAGTTTGAAGTGACTGCTGATTAAATGAGGCAGACTATATGTATTTTAAAAAAAGTAAACAGCCCAGCTCTGGGTCACCATGATGCCTTCCCCAACGCTGCTCCCCCTCCTGGACCTGCAATTGGATGCTCCTGCTCCCCGCAGTGCACCAATCCCAATCCCAGCCTCTCATGTAACCATCCAAGCACCTCTGACTCCTGTGTGCTGAGCTCCAGGTCTCCCACACAGGACCAGAGGCAACCTGTGCTGGCTAGTTTCATAACACAGCATTATTTCTCATTCTCTTGAATTATTGTGCGCTTGCCCTTCTATTTCCGTCACCTCTAAATGATCACACAAGCAGTGAAATTAGTCAGTGCTTGAACTGCCCATAAATAAGTAAGAAGTGGGAAAAGTCCAGTTTCCTACTCCATTTCTGGTATTGATAATGGTCCATGCTCATAATAATTTAATATTTTACTTTGTTAGCCATTGTTAGCCATTGTAATAATATATGATAATATGTATATCTGGTTATTACTTTTGGAATTTAAGCTCTCTCATGTTGTACCAGACAATACACAGAGAGGCAATGTATACAATGTATCTGTGAGGGCAAAGTTCCTTCAGATGGTGAAATACCTTTTCACTTTTTTGTTGTTGTACAATTTGATGTTTATTTTCTGTAATAGACACTTCATAACACTTCAGATCTCACTTCAGCATGTTCTTTTTAAAATGGCTTTAAAGAAACAGCAACACAGTGCAAACAAATTAACTCATTTGTGTCATACTGAATGTAGGCCAGCGTCCATGCCTTCAGATTTCACACCACCAGGGGGCAGGCTGTGACAAACACCAGTGACCTGTGTGCCAGTGTTAGGATGCCAGTTGAACTACACAGAGACACATAAACAAGCAGCAAACAACTATGGTGTGTGCATGCTGCTATATAATCCACCACGTCCGTGCTGGTCATGTGTTCTTTAAATCATGATCTTTAACCTAAAACAGAGTCACCCCTCCCCAAAGACTAGAAGACTGCCTTCTGAGTCGCAGTGATGGCTTGAACAGAAACAACTGTGCTGGAAAACAAATTATGGATTTTTATTTATTGTAGGACCAGAGGTAAATATTTGTGTATATATTCAGTGCTAATATTTTGTGATACTTGTAAAAGAAAAAGAAAAAAAATGCTTTGTGAGAGTAACCCAGATCTGTTATTTAATTTGTTTGAACTATGTTTAATCTGTATGGCCTTTGTAGAATTTGTCCTCCTCTTCTCCGTGGTGGAGACTCTGTGCCCCTCTCAATCTCTGGAGTTATTGGAAGTGCCTTAAATCAACGGCATTCAACACAGACATACCCCACATTTGTTTGATGCTGCATGAACAGGTTATATGCCTCAAAAATGTAATCCTTACTCATTTGTGGCTTTTTTAAGGTTCTGTGATTTATATGACCTTTTCTTATAATAAAAGCACCATTCAAAATGACGTGTATTGACAGTCGTGTCCAGTTTTCTGGTGTTCTTGCTGTGATCCTGATTCTGTATGCTTCATGATTGCTTCTAAAAGTTCCTTCCCTAATGACCCCACCAGGTTTTGGGTTTTGTCTCTGAGGAAGAGCCCACACATATCAGTTGGCCATAATGATTTGTAAACAGTTCTCTTCCCTGCCCCTTTCACCACAGATAAACGTGGAAAATGGCCGCTCCTCACCAACCAGTATCTGACTCACATCAAAAAGCCGTCATCTCAGAAGGTGCAGATGACTTCACTTCTCCATCATTCACAGCTATGGTTGTCAGTTGTTCAGAATTTGTGTAAGGCCTCTATTCCATAAACAATTCCTGTGCCGTCCTTATGATTTGATCTTTTTTCTTTCAAACAATTGAACCAATTCCACATATACGAGCTAATCTTAATTTGGTGCATCGGACACTGAGGTTTTGTGCGTAAATTATGACGTGCAAGTCAGCTCGTATTAAGCAGAACTTCTGGGGCCAATTACAGCAACTAGGGTCCAACGTCTTCATCAGCCTTCAGCAGCAAAGAATCGTTGCTTCTGGAAGTTCATCAGGGAGACAGCATGAGCCCACCCGCTCCACAAATCAGGACAGAGCTCTTGAAACAATAAACAGTTGAAAAAGGCTCATGGAGAGAGTTATACCTGCTAGCCCCAGCATTCTGATAACGCTTACGTTTTATTTTGTTTGCCCTATTCTTGAGCATTTAGTTAAACTAATAAGATGTGGCTGGAAGCACGAGCAGTAACCGTGCTTTTGTAGAGACCACGTTAAAACAGGATTACCTACCAGCGCGATAAATGAATTTGCTGAGCACAATGTCCGCTAAAAGCCGAGCAAATGGACTGTTTGCGCCACGCCGCGCCTGATGAAGTCTGATTAAGACGCGGGTTCTCTCCTGTTTGATCTGCGCTCATCAAAGGACAGGCTTCATTTTACACCACTGTAGGCTTTGGGTGTACAATTAAAACAATGGCGAGCGACTAAAGAATTCTGCCAGTTCCCGTTTAATGAAGTGTAATGAGCATTTGTCCTGTTGTCGCCTATTATAACTAACCTCTGTTACCAACATCAAAGACCTTTATTTGGTAGCTTATCCCAAAGCACTGGCACACACACACTTTAAACTGTTACACCCTTAACAGATTTTACGCTATAAAAAAAATAAAAATAAAATAAAAAAATAACCCACAATCCACTGAGACAACTAAAAGCAAAAGAGTCGAAACATAAAAAGTGTAACAATAGTTTTATGCAAAAATAAAATAAAGCATTTCGGTTTGAGAAATGACGTTTCTCCTGCACGTTACTTTCTTTAGTGTTTGATACGATCTTCCCCTGAACGTGCAAGAGGCCTCGCCAGTACAATACAATGCTCGGTCAGACGCTATCACAGGGAAATGTGAAAATCTTGCTTCAACTGGTCTATAACCTAATAATTAAAATCCAACAATTAATATGCAAATAGTGCGGCTTCTCACAAAATATATGTTTGGGCACGTCAATTAGGCTTGAAATAGTGCAGTAGGTCTAGAAGATGGCGTTGATGTGTCTCTCCCTGCTCCTCTCTTCAAGATAATGACAATGAAGAGCATTTAATATGCGCCTCACAGGGGCCTGTGCCACTTACTTACCGCAGTGTTAATCGGCCACTATTTACTCGAAAGCATAGACTGGATGATAATTAATTCGGCAAACATTTCCCGCCTTCTAATTTGCATGTAGCCTTTGATCTTCACCACTTGTTTTATCAACTGCATTTCAAAGTCCCTCCATTACAATTAGGTCCAGATCATCAAAAACATGCAGCGGATGGAACGACAGCAGCGTGTAAGGATATGTAGACGTTTACAAGCGAAGAAAACTCAACACTCCTATCTACAGTGGAAAACAGTTCATAGCGAGGGGTTTGACGTGTCACATGGTATATTTTGGCACTGGTTTAAGGAGAGGAAGGTGGAAACAGCTTAAATACAATGGTTAGACTACTTATTCAAGTTGATTGGTTTATTTATTTAAACAGTTAACTGAAAGAAACCTAATTTGCATTGGGGTCATGAAACAGTTACAAAACAATTTTTAAAAACGGTAGAAGAAGAGTTTGACCTGTAAAAATCTGATCAGTAGACTGACACGGAGAAAGACATTAAAGGCAAAAAAAAGTGCTTCTGCGTAACTTCCATAAGAATCCCGCCTGATTATGAAGCCAATACACATTCCCCTAATTACAGTTAAAGCAGGGATAACAGCTCACTTAATAGACTATTCGGGGTTGTGTTTGATGTCAGCTCATGATGTCTCGCTCACAATTGCACACAAACACTGCGTGAGGCTTAAGGGAGCAGCCCCTGCCCGCGCGCCGCTCCGGTGGCCGCGTCATGACGCACAGCTTTGAAACTTCATCCCTCCCTCTGTTGCTTCCCGCGAGGGGCGGGAATCCAAACCTCTGCAGTATAAATGAAGCTGCACGAGCTCAGGACTGCAGCAGCTCGCAGCTCGCCTCGGAACCCGGACCGCTGGCAGGAGTACCGGAATATCCACCCGTTGTAGTAGGTTACTATGATCCTTTTCCTGTTTGGCGCGTGCCTTGCTCTGGTCAGATGCACGGACCTCACCACAGCAGGCAGCGTTTTGCTAAACTCAAACGCCATTAAGCTCGGTCCAGCTGTGGCAGTCAGCGCGAGCCCAGTCCAAGTCCTCTTTGACAGCGGGAATCAGAACTTTGCCATTGATACGGTGCAGGTAAGTCTGATTCAAAGTTAAGTGTGTGTGTGTGTGTGTGTGTGTGTGTTTCATCGTTTTTCTTTTAATGGTCTATCTGTTAGAATATTGTGTGTTTATTTTGTTCTCAATCTGCGTGTATTATGTAGCCTTTCCTGTGCGTGGCCGACGAGGACTGCGGAGACGAGGAGTTCTGTTTCTTGTCCCGCGGCGCTTGTCTTCAGTGCAAGAAGCGCAGAAAGCGTTGCATCCGGGATGCTATGTGCTGCCCTGGCAACCACTGTAGCAATGGTGAGTGGCTTTTGGTGCATATCAAAAATAAACCGATATTTAAAATATCGGTTTCATGTATATAAGAATACGTTGAGCTGATCACGCAGCTACAGCGTTGCATTAAAAAATCCTCTTTGGACAGGAGTGTGCCAACCAGATGACTTTGTTCTACAAGCTGGAGCAGAAGGACACGCGCTTGTCAGCACTCCGCACAACAACACCACCACAGTGGTACCACAGCTAGAAGCAACTCAAAACATCAAAGGTAACTCATTAACCTACTCTTTATGAACACATATGAAATGACTAACTATTGTGCATGTTTCACTAAGTTCACAAATTTGTTCAACTTATTTAGTCTAACTTTGTGACACTTCTGCAGGTCTGGAGGGGGAGAACTGTCTGAGGTCATCGGACTGTTCCGAAGGCCTGTGTTGTGCCCGTCATTTTTGGTCAAAGATCTGCAAGCCTGTTCTGAAGGAGGGCCAGGTCTGCACCAAGCACAAGCGCAAAGGAACTCATGCCCTAGAGCTCTTCCAGCGCTGCGACTGCGGGGAAGGAATGTCCTGCAAGGTGCAAAGGGGAGACGACAGCAAGTCCTCTCGGAGTCTCCACACTTGCCAGAGACACTGAAGTACAGGTTGCTAGCAAGGATTGGTTTTTGTTGTTGTTTTGGTTTTGTTTTGTTTTGTTTTGTTTCTGAAAGCTCCTGGGGAGTGGGACCAATCTAAACAGAGAAAAAGGTGCAGTCGGTGGAAGATGGATTTTGGATGGGATACTCTGGTTTTTTTTTTTATTTGTTTCTATCTCTAATTCATGTCAACATTGCAGAGTAGATATAAATGTTTCTCTATGAAACTTGGCATTCAATGGTTGCAGTACATTACTGTATTGTAAATACTATAAGGAAGTTGGCACTTAGCTCTGTTTGGTTGTCAACACAAAGATATTGAGGATGCCTCTCACCTTTACCAGTTTAGCGTAAATGTATATACAGATATTCACAATCATATAGAGTCTGATATATGTCTATTTTTATTCTAAATAAAGAGATAATGATATTTGATGTATTGTTAAAAACACTTTCTAATAGTTTTTCTGAAATTGTTTATAAAAGGACATTTATTGCAATTACCATCTAAAACCTTTTTAGTAAACTTTATTATAATATAAGGGTAACTTATTATAATAAATTATTAATCAAATATATTGATATATTTTAAAGCAAGAGCTTAGGTGCTGCTGGTCAATCAAACTATAAAAAATGTAAAGTTGGAATTACTTTAGAAAACTGGCACATTTTGTATCTGGTAATGTTGCCTAAAACCACATAGTTTGTGCTAAGAAAAGAAATTGCAATATCTGTCCCATTTCTCCAGTATTCCCAACAACAGTGCTTCTTTAATAATGTCACCTAACACAATATGTTACAAAGAGGCAAACTGGCATCTAGTAGACAGACACCCTGTATAGTGCACTCTCCTTCTCTCTCTCTCTCTCTCTCTCTCTCTCTCTCTCTCTCTCTCTCTCTCTCTCTCTCTCTCTCTCTCTCTCTCTCTCTCTCCATCTGTCTGTTTTGCAAAGCCACTATACTGGAGAGGGCCTTCCTATGTGAGAGTTCTTGCATTGATTTAGATCCAGTGTTTCATCCTTTTCTAAAGCTATATGGTCCAGCATATGGAAAACAAAACTTTTCAAAGTTCAGGCATCCGGAAATCTTTTAAGGTGGCAACATATGACACTTGTGCAGAACATGAAATCCACTTTCACTAAGCTTTAAAGATGACTCTAGCAGTGCATGTCAGATCTGTTTTTATACAGTTTGGAGTACTTCCTGAAGCTCACGGGGTGGGGCTGGAGCTGTAGTAGTGGTGGTATGTTCAAAGAACCTGCCACTCAAAACACACGCTCCTCTGAGAACCTCCCATCCTTAAGCACAGTGTCCCTTCTGTGTTTCCTCCAGAGTAACTGGAAACTAAAGGCTTGACATCTTTACTCTGAGCTGTCAAATGAGACAAAGCATTGGGATAGGCATTTCAAAGCACAGGATATATATGTTGTGATTGTCCCATCCGTGTGCTAGGCCATTGCTGGAGAGGCCTACCCCAGCTTTTGTCCACACCATCAACAGCTTAGCGAGCAGAAACATCTGTGCATGGAGTCAGAGTCTTCACAATGGTGCAAAGGGAAACTCAAACCTCCGAGCTATGCATACTGTAAGGTGGCAAATTCTTAGACTCCTGATTCCACAGCAAGTCATGCCATTTGATCTGCTCTTGGCTTAAGGGAATAAGAGGCCATTAGAGGTTGTCTCCGGCATGCAGTCAGAATGAATCTGCAAACACAGAAGTGTTGAAGCGGTGAAGAGTTGATTTCCCTCTTTTTGTCTTGTTTTTGTGTGTGTGTGTGTTTGGTACAATAAAACAACATTTGAAGGGCCTGGAAGGGGCAGTGTGAACGTAAGCAGTCTGCCCCCAAAGCCTAGCTCACTTTGAAGTTGAGATCAGTCAACAGCTTTGTGGCACAATGCTATTTTGTGACAAATAGGTAAGTAAGTGAGGCATTCTGAGAGACTTACTTAGAAAGAGACTGAATGCATGAATGTGAGATATATATTTACCCTGTAAAGTGTGTGACATGTTTCTCCATGCAAAGACACCCAGTGGTCTGGCTGGCTAAATGTGACTGTGATAAATAATTCTGAGGTCTTCTGTGAAGGAGATTTTTGGCCATTTCACAGAGTTTGAAAGCAAGCCAGGTTTGAGGCTTTAAGGGATGAAAAGCTCTTTCTCAAACCTTTAACCCAATCCTCAGTGTCTCCTTTCTAATACTGGAGAAAATTCCAATGACACACATGTTCTCTGAGGCATCGTGTGACTGTATAAAGGCAGAGGATAAAAGATGAGGTGCACTTCCTCACTATCAGTCTGAAGGGCTCAGTCCACTTCTCCACCTGTTAGCCTTTCTTCTTATCGAAACCATTTCTCTTTCCAGATGTTTTTCCATTAGTTCTAACTTCCATTAGATAGGTTTCCATTTAAGAGATGACAAAGCTTCTAATTACCTAATTTCAATTAACCTTATTCAGATGGAAGACAGACATCTGCAGTTACAAAACTAAATAAGCATTCAGCTGGGGAGATGCCTTTTTTAGCGGTCTATAAATAGGCTGGCATAAACAGGGATGTCAGTGTAGGTGTCTTTAATTTGGAGACTGAATGTAATTGCTGGTGAGAGGTTAACTATCTCAAGAGCTTCTCTTAGATGTTGCCATCAAAGGGGTGAAAATATTGACACTATGATCAACACAGGAGATAGCCACAATTTCTTCTAATTAGAGTCCTCCCATGTAATCCCAGGCATTTACAAGCCTCGTACCTGAGTAGACAACAGATACCTTTCTTCACAGTACCGTAGAAAAACAGTAAAATAAAAACTTTAATAGGTATATCTTGCGTTCACACTTAATAAACGAATCCTAAACAGCTGGACTTATCATTTTTATTAAGGGATATTAATGATAACATTTATTATAAAATGTTCCTTGAGGCCATAAGTGTGTCCTTTTTTTTCACATGCAGGTATTTGGGTTTGTGAACGTCCTCCATTCATAGTGAATGAACATGCACTATTGCTCACGCTGCTTTGCTAACTGTCTGACGGCCATGCTGGGAAAATTACAGACAGGAAGAGGAGACAATAATGAGGGCAGGCATCACAGAGGTGAGTTGTGGAAGGCACAGCAGGTTGGGAGGGGGAGAACACAGGCTGAGAAGACTCAAAGAGCGATGTGGAGAAGTGTACAACATCTTTAGTGAAGCCCTGTTCACTCAGTCACAAACCATGACAGGAAACAGTGAGTTCCAAACGTCAAAGTAAGAAAAGCGGTTTAGCTCTGAAGACGGTGGCCCACCTCTGTCTCTTAGTCCAGCACACCCCCTCAGCCCATGACTCGACCATGTGCAGTAAAAGCAATGACCTGGAAACTGAAGCTAAGGTTTGGTGGAGGGATGTGCAATCATTTCTTCATTTTCATCACAATCACTTTCAGAAATTTTATTTAGTGTTCATGAAAATGTCTGAACATGGACACCAAAGTTACTGTGTACATTACCCTATATATTCACTCAAGTGTATCATATATGTGTCATTAGAGCATTGTTGTTACAGACTTGCTAGCTTAATTTATTACAATGTTAAAATATATTACGTTAAAATATATTAAGTAGTGAAATACAGTATGTTGTTCCAGTACATCAGACCATGAGCTCTTCAGGCTGTGACCACAAGATTATAGTCTACAGCACAGAAGAATGAAACTCCAACTAGCTGTTAGAATCCTTTTAGTGAATTAGAAACACTAGAATCAGATGAACAAGAGGACAGATCTTAAAAACAAACAAACAAAACTCCGAAGAGGTGTAAAAGCTAAAAATGCAATTACTGACAAAACACAATCAGTAACCACGCACACACAAGATTTGCTTCAGATGTTACAAATGATGTCACTTCTCCGTTTTGTCAAGTTAATGTCTTAATCCATTCAGACATCACTTTGACAGATAATCTCAGTGTTTACACTATAATCACACTGAACATGCCCTTCACATCATGGAAACTCTGAACGTGGTTGGGAAGCTCCATGTTCTTACAGATGCCTTACGATGTGATTTATGGAGAATCACATCACTGGACACAAATTCCACAGTTCTTGATGAACACCTTGATTTGGCTTTTACGACTTGTGGGAAGCTGGCTGTGATTTGTATCAACAACTTCTCATCAGTCTGGCTAGAGCTACTTCGACTAAGTCATCCAATACAGACTTGCAGAGATGGTGTGTCTGATTCTTCAAGGAAAGAAATCATTACACAATTTGGAAAATACATCTGCTGGTCTTGGGGCAAAGGGGCAAAAGAGGCATTAACCAAAACTACAGCCTTACAGCCGGTGTGTTAATGCCATTGTTAATGCCAAGGGTTATGCAAATCTCATGGTCATGAATCAAGAACATTCATTTTTACACACTTTAAATAACCAAAGCTCATATATCTTGCAGTCCAAACACATCATATTTATAATACTATTTGTTTGAGCAAGTTAAAACACACGCTAGCTTCCAAACTGACCACTAACCTCATGTTTTAGCTCCATGAAACTCAATTGTTTCCATGTTCCTTGGGTCCAGAGAAAAAACAGACACATCCACAGGCTTTTCTACAAATACAATATTTTTTATTAATGATGCGACTGCCAGCAGTTTACTGTTGGAGTGTCCTTGCGTGGGCATTTGGCAGATTATGTACACACAGGACACATGCGTACAGCAGACAACACCTGGTTTATAGGCTATATATAATATAACAGCACACAGTCATAGTATTGCTACATATCAGATTCATTCTATACATAACTGTTCTTCACTGAGTATTACTGAAGCAGGTTAATATTGCTTGCAAAATATTTGAACAGCACTGTTGAGAAAAAATGTCTAAAATTCACTTACATGTACATTTATTAACACAGCCACTAAAATAACTGGCACAAAGGGATCAGTTATCATCCCCCATTCCTCCTGATACATCACTGTGGGAGTTTGTCTACTGTATTAGTTGTAAGAAATGTAACAAGGTTAATACTGGAGAAACCAACAGAAGTCGTACAGATCAGCGTGTTGAACACCTTCAGACCTTCAAGGACCTTTGTTGTTTCCAGTGGCAGGGCATTTAATACTAATGGATTCATGTATACCCAATGACATATCTAGATACACTGCCAGGTGTTGCTATGGCAGTAATGAAACAAGGAACCTCAAAGCGCTACACTCTTGGAACTTCAGACCCCATGGAATGAACATTATGATTTAAACATCTATTATTTCATATATAAACTGGCTCCTCCTACTACTAATTCAGAAGCTCTTTGCAGGATCTCTGTTCAAAATGTCCTGTTTCTCTAGAAACTTTGTGAACTTTACTACAGTTTTTACTACAGTTTGGAATATATATATATATAAATGATATCTATTCAAATATTGCCATTTAATAAGCATTGATCTGCATCATGCTAGCAGGCCATGCTTTCTTTCACGCTGATGTTTCCAGTGGTGGACGGCGGTGTGTCAGGTCCAAGGAAAACATTGCTGCGGCTCTGCGGGAATGTGGGGTCATGTCATGTGACGACCACCGGCAGTCCTTCTTTCGTCACCATGGCGCTGTGTTTAATCATCTGGGTTTCCGATCTGTCAGAGTACTTCCTCTCTACCTCTCTCTGCCCCCCCCCCCCACACACACACGTATACATGCATACATGCAGATACACTCAATAAAATGATTACAGTGTTTTCATAGGCGAGGAGAGGTTCTCCATACATAGTCTACTGAATACAGAAATTTTAAAAAATTCTAATTACATGCTGTTATTGATCTTTATCTGCCAACTGCTGATCCACAATGTAATGTGCTTGATTTTTCCTGAAATTGGACTTGACCTTTGTCAAAATGAGAAGCTGCATTCTGTATGCTCTCTCTCTCTCTCTCTCTCTCTCTCTCTCTCTCTCTCTCTCTCTCTCTCTCTCTCTCTCCTTTGAGCTCTGTGGGTCAGGGAGAGTTGAAAGCAGATAACACCCTGACTCTGCACACAGCCTCAGACCATCCACCAGGCCCCACTCTCATTTCCCTGTGAAAAGGGACAATTTCATTCCACCAGACTACTCCATCCACCCATGCCTGTTCTAAAAAGCAATTATGTCACATTCGTTTTCTCCCTGTGAGAGAAGCCCAAAGCATTTTATCCTACCCAATTGTTTCCTTTGTGTCTAGTACACTCTGCAGGGCCTTAATAATGCCCTGGTCGCTTGGCTTTGATAGTGGCTCTTCCTTCTCCAAGACCCATAACACCCCCATTTGTTCTCCACAAAAGCCCGACTTAGCCGTCACAAAGAAGCGTTTGCGCAGAACCTCATTTGCCTAAGTAATTGCATCCCCAGAAAAGACCCAGGACCCTTTGATCTTAGTCAGGTGTAAATGTGCTGGACCAGTGGACCCACAGGTCACCGTGGACGGGTGTGAGGCACTGGGCAGAAGACAATAGCAGCCCTGATTCTAGCCATTACCCATACATTATTATCAGTGTGTTTGCTCATTTGCACAAGTGTTTAGGGGCAAAGAATATGTGTCATTTGGGAGGGGTTGACAGGGGGTGGGGGGAGGGCTCAGGACAGATGCCCTCAAATCCTTGGGGTTTATCTCCAGTTGAACACAAGGCTAGTGGCCAGCCTCGGGCGAGCCACTTCAAAAAGAGAAGCCTTGCTTTCACAAGGCTTGCCGCTATCTAAAAACAAACAACATTTAGCACATCGGTGCCTGTTGGTAACGACAAACAAGCCCCTCAGACAGTTGTGAAAGGGTCACCATGTTGGCATGGGTTATTCAGCGACCTCGTCGCTCTTTTGCCCAACAAATCTGCTCTCTGTCTCATGCGAGGTGCTTTGATTCTCCCTCTGGCTTATTTCCAAGGTTTCAGTCATTCTAAATATGCGTAGAGTGGCTCAGCAGTAGAGGAGAGGAGAGGAGAGGAGAGGAGAGGGGAGGAGAGGAGAGGAGAGGAGAGGAGAGGGGAGGAGAGGAGAGGAGAGGAGAGGAGAGGAGAGGAGAGGGGAGGAGAGGAGAGGAGAGGGGAGGAGAGGAGAGGAGAGGAGAGGAGAGGAGAGGGGAGGAGAGGGTGTTTTTAACTGCTCTTGAAACAAATACCATAAATAAGCTAATGAGGAAGAGGGAGTGGTGGGTGTACGTTACAGCACTTCAAAGAGCCCCCCAGAGCCCCCCCCAGAGAGTCTGAACCCTCTGCTCATGTTTAAGCTGCTCACTCATGTGTGGAGAGAGAGAGAGAGAGACACAAACAAACTATAAAAGTTATCTATTTATTATCCATCCTTGATTTATTGATTTATTTTCCTTTCTTTTCACTTCCTCCCTTTATTAGTATTTCAGACCAATCACAGCTTCTCTAACTCTTAATTTCCATAATCGCAAAAGTTGTAATGTTGTGTCATGTTCGTGTTATAATACTGCATTGGCAATATTGTAATTTCATATGGTCATGCCAATGAAGCTACTGAACTGAACTCAGCTGAGACAAAAGAGAGAAGGAGATAGAGAGAAGGTGAGAGAGAGAGAGAGAGAGAGAGAGAGAGAGAGAGAGAGAGAGAGAGAGAGAGAGACAGACTCCAGGCTACACCATTCAAGGTTACCTGAGCACAGTTTAGTGGCTTCCTCTGAAGACAACGAGAGGGTCAAAACAAACGTGGAGACTGACAGGCAGAAGCTTTAAAGGTCCACATCAGCCCAGAGACCATATCAACGAACCTGCTGCTCCACAGCCATAAGAAAGTCACATGCTTACACAGAGGAATAGATGAGAACATAAAAACCACTGGGTGCTCTAAAATCAAAGGCAATGAAATAACAATGCTCTTTGATTGCTTATAAAATGTTACTTTAATTCATTTATATTGACTAATACACACAGTGAATACACACTTTTGAGGAATCTGATGTAATGTATAGATTTATGTATTTCCATACTATGTGCTGGAGTAGTTTTGGTCATGTCAACATCAGTTAGATGCTTAGTAGCACATGCCGTCAACGGCCAATAAAGTGAGATCCATTCAATTGTTTTGATCCCCAAGTCCTTTGAAATAACAGCTGGTCTCTCTAACAACTATGTCATCGGTCACATTTGTTTCTGGTGCCAGACATTCTTTTGCTCTTACTATCATACCTTATCAGACTGAGTGTTTGTTCATTAAACATGTTTTATTTCACGTGTCTAAAATGTGACACACAGGAGATACAGAGAGAAGAGACTGATGTGGAAAAGTGTTCATTTTTCTGTTTTGTGTTTGATCTACAAGTGAAAAGAGCTGATGGTAAAACAATACGTTTATTCAGGTAACTGGTGTTATTGATTCTTTTTGGTGTTATTGTTTCTTTCCTTTTAAGATTGCGTTTCATGTTTTCAGTTTGGAAACCCAGTTCCAGTTAAATTCAACTTAAATCTGTGTTGTGTTTCTGCATTTATATTTTCATTAGTTAGTTACTACCTTATTAATTAATATGTCTCCTTAGTCATAATGTGTTATATTTTAAAAGTACTCTTTCATTTCCTCTCATTAATTATGTGTTATATTAAAGGAACTTTCATTTCCAGTTCTGTCTCATCCCAGTTGGAAACTTTGATAAAAAAAAAAAGAATGGCATCATTTCAGCTGTGTTCTTTTGCTCATAGATTAGTGTAGTCAACAGGATGTGACATTTGATCTGACCTGCATTACACTGGGTTGCAGTTGCAAATCTACAAACTCACCAGTTAAGTATTTAATGACTAAAAATGAAATATGTAGAAAAACATACAGTGAGAACCCATGGAGGTAACAACAGAGCTACAGCTTTAAGGACGTTATTACATGAACAACCAACTCAGCAATTCATTTTAATGGCAAATTCAATTACACCAAATTGACAAATATGACAGACAGACCGCAAGAACCCTTTCTGCTGAGTGATAGTTTTCATTACTGAGATGCAGAAATTTCTATTTCTGGTGAAAGCAAATGACAGTCATTATGGATGCAAGCAATTACACATATGCCACCCTTACAGGTCACTTTGCCAATATACAGCCTTTAAACTTGTTTATAGCAGTTTTTTGGGTGGCATGGTGGTTTGCCATGGTTAAAATCACATTAGATACTTTAATAGAAAGCAGTCAAACCATACATTTTATTTGAAATAGGCATTAACCCAAAATTTAATTGTGCCTTTCATAAATGGAAGAATTAATTGCACCTTATGGAAGAATGAATTGTGTGTGTGTGTGTGTGTGTGTGTGTGTGTGTGTGTGTGTGTGTGTGTATGTGTGTGTGTGTGTGTGTGTGTGTGTGTGTGTGTGTGAGTATGTAGTCAAAATCAAATTTGGATTGAAGTGCATGAGGTTTCCAGTTTGCTTTATTCAAGAAAACAATAATTAAAGGAAAACACTACTAGTACTAGTTACACTACTAGTTACACTCTACTGTTCAGTCCACTATCAAACATGCTGTATTGGCAAGACACATCCCTGACACCCATTTCAACCAAACGTTCAGTCCTTTATTACGTATGATAAAGACAGACTTGTTTCAGAACAGCTGAAAGAACACAAACAATTACCAACCAACTCCCTGAGACAGACCCTACTACAGATGTTCTCTTAAGACTGTCAGAACTTGTGTTAACCTTTGACTACAAATACTATGCACAAATACGGAGTTTTTTTGGTACTGTTACATGCACATGTGAGGAGGTAAACTATTTCTTTCTTCCAACTTCCAACTCCATGTTCCACCATCTGTGGGATACATATGGAATATCACACATCCTGGCATGAGGAGAACTTTGTAGATGTTTCAGTTAAGTCTAAAAATCCTGGTGTATATACCACCATCTATAATAAACCTAAGAACAAACATTTTTATTTACAGTACAGCTCTCCACATTTTAAGGCCTGTACACTCTCCCTTATAGCTACAAGACTTAAGCACATTTGCTGTGAGAATGAAATGTTGCTTCGGAAAAGTATGGAAATGTGTGAATATTTTCACAACTGTGGGCTTGCTAAGAATGTCACAGATGATAAGTTTTACCTGTTCAGACAATAGACAAACTGGCCTATACATCTACAGTTAAGACAACAAGAATCAGCAAGTTCTCACTTATCATCCTACAAATAAAACAGTGACTAACATTTAAATTCTTCAGGATCACCTTTTATCACTTTTTAAGGATACTCCACTAATCTCTACAGATGAGACGAAAACATCATAGACGTGCTCATCAAGAGTGAGATAAATGACCATTCATATAATAACTGTGGTACTGTAGCCTGCAACAACTCTAGATGTGATACATGTACATTTAATAACGCAGTCACTAAAATAACTGGCACTAAAGGATCAGTTATCATCATTCTTCTTCATGCATCACTGTGGGAGTTTGTCTACTGTATTACTTGTAGGAGATGTAATGAGCTTTACATTGGAGAAACCGAGAGAAGACTTGATGATTGGTTTGACATATCTGTTTGCAGTGCCAGGTGTTGCAGCAGTGAAATTAGGAAACTCAAAGAAAATGAACTAATCTACACTCTTGGAACTTCAGAGCCCCATAAACTAAACTAAAAACTTTCCTCTTAAAATATCCTTGAGAAGCACTTTGCTTGCACAGCTGATGAAGGACCTCTTACTGAAACTCTGAAACTCTGTGTACTTCACTACAATGTTGAATATCTCTGCATGTCTACTACAGTACACTGCAGTTACTCATCTGGAATCTTCTTCTTTTATATATATATATAATTCTGTTAACAGATAAACACCATATCCAATTTAACTCATAAAGAACACACACACACACACACACACACACACACACACACACACACACACACACACGTACGTACTCTTATGTTAGCCAATAGTTTTCTAATAGTATTAATCGTATTAGTATTCATTGACTTGGTCCGCTGTTTTTGGTGTTTTACTCTGCTTGTTAAACTATTCGACCATGCCGCGAGCAGGCTATAGCTAACTAGCCTGTTTCCCTCCTCCTCATCAAGGCGTATCAGAAGTGAACCGAAGCTCTTGTCAGCCTACGAGGTCTGCAGTCAAGTACTGCGCAGGAGTGCAACGGGGCTCCCACTCTCCAAACGGCCTCATGAAGGCGCACGCCCCTACTCCGCAGAGGAACTAAACGCACGTTACGCGCTCGGGGTATTCCAGGTATGTGCAGTCTGTAGCTCGAGGCGCGCTGCTACACATCATCTTCTGCATATTAGGAGACGAGCAGCTGCGCGTGACGACGACGTGTCGGAGTCTGTACGGGGGACGGCGAGCCATCGCGAGTGCTGCGGAGCCTTGCTTATCAGCCAGGAACAGCCCTCTCGAGGCACCCTAATCTCCTCTCGAGGCACCCTAATCTCCACTCCAAGCACAGGTGTTTCCCATCCAAACAAGCTTGTTTACAAAGAGCGGACTGTAAAGGAGGATCTTCGCGGAGACAAGAGAAGGCCAATGACGAGCAATGTGGATTCCAGACGCAGTTTGTGACTCGACAAGCATCTTGTGGAACATGCGGTCAACTGCAAGACGCAATTCCTTCATAATCGACTTACTTGGGTGAATCGACCCCCCCAAAAAAAATGTTCTAGTAATGGACCCCCCGTATATTCTAGTTTTTCACAAGAAAAACTAGAATATACGATGTATATCCAATATATACAATATTCTCTCAAGATTTGGGTTAGAGTTAGAGAAAATAGACTACACTTGCATATTGGTATATTTTAATTTTTAATATATTGTAGTTATGCATCGGCTAGTCATATTTGTAATTTAAACCCTGTACTAACCTTCAGTAGCATGTCTGTGTTCTATGCATATAGTAGCGTAACTTTGTGCCGTCATTACACTGCATATAACATCCGTGATGTGAATTCACAAGAGCAGATGAGGGAGATGTTGATTTAAGTCTCTGGGGCGTGTAGCTGAAGTCTGTCATAAGAACAATCTCTCTTTTATCTTCCAGAGATGTTTGTATTCTCACTACCCAAACAAACATTAATTTATTAGAAATAATATGCAGGTCATTCAGCGATGAGAGCTCAGTCACGATGTGTAATTTATGTTTGTCATAATTTGGGAGTCAAACCCTGGTTAATTAGATTATAATTCAATCCCTTTAAGAGGATGCACTGTTAAACACATCATTTTGAAAAGTGTACTTAGGCTAAAGCACATAACAGCAGTGCTGGTACAGTCACTGCTGATAGCAGGACCTCTGACATTATTCAGGAATAAGTGCAGAACTTTGGCAGTTTTACCAGCTTCTTAAGCTCCCCATGCAGATGTCACTGGTTGTAATTAGCAGAATTTATGAAAAGCCTTTAAAGTTTCCATCAGTAGCTCAGTGCACATTACCCACTCTCTCCAGTCGCTATGGTAACCCTACAGCTCACATCATCACTACATCAGCTCTCTGACCCATGGGCCACCAAGCTGGGGCACTCATGCTGTTTAAGGGCCAATTAAGGGCAATCAGGAACGTCACGGTGTTGCTTGGGGGTGGCAGAATACGACTGGTAAAACCGCAGTGAGGAGAGACCGATTAGCCCAAATGCCGACTTCTTTGCCTGCTTCCAGCCAAGTTCAGGCACGGAGGCATGTGTACAACGGCAGGGCTGGGCTGTTACGGGCTGTGGGAGACACAGTACTCGCCTGGGCTCCAAGCCTGTGTGCCAACAAGGAATGCTCCTGTGGTTTCTTTGTCCCCTGGAGGACGTCCATGGACAAGGAGCTTTTCTTCAGAACGTTGAAAAACAGTGGAACAAAGCCATTTTACTCAGTCACTATAAGTGAGCCTTTTTAGACAGGCTTTGATCTGTAAAAAGCCCACAACACACAAAAAATGACGCATCAACAGTGTTTATACACTAAGTGATGGCTTTATTAAGTACAGTCCTGGCCAATCGTTTTGAGACTGATACAAATTTTGGTTTTCACAAAGTTTACTGCCTCAGATGTTTATATGCTATAGTGAAGTACAATTATAAGCATTTCATAAGTTTTTAAAAATGTTTTATTGACAAATACATCCAGTTTAAGCAAAGAATTAATATTTACAGTGTCGACCCTTCTTTTTAAGACTTCTGCAATTCGCCTTGGCATGCTGGATATCAGCTTCTTGTTCACCTAGCCACTTGGTTATCACTTTTGCCTTTGGTTTGCTCAAAATTTTGGGTTTGCTCCTCCAAGAGCAACTTCTCCCAACGATCCAGGAGCAATTTGATGATAAAGAATGTTTTTTTCAGCATGACGGAGCGCCATGTCACAAGGCATAAGTGATAACCAAGTGGCTCGGTGAACAAAACATTGAAATTTTGGGTCCATGGCTCCCAGATCTCAATCCCATTGAGAACCTGTGGTTAATCCTCAAAAAGAGGGTGGACAAACAAAAACACAGAAACTGTGATCAACTCTAAACACTAATGAGGCATGAATGGGTTGCCATCTGTCAAGATTTTGCCCAGAAGCTGATATCCAGCATGCCAAAGCATGCCAAACACATATCATCTGTCAAAATCATAGTCATATCTTTGATGGATTACAACTGACTAAAATGTAGGCCTATGATGGGCAGCCTTTTTGATACAGCTATAGTGAAGGAGAACATAAGTAATCAGTCAGTTTATTGAATTGGTCTGTTTATGGGTGAATTTAAATGTCACTACTTGGTATTGCAGCAACTTCATATCATCTTATTATAACTCTTTGACTCTGTTAGGCTGTTTTCTATGGTTAATATGGCCATACTGACTCCTCTCACCTACTGTCATCTACTCATTTACTGGAACATCTCCAATAAGACAAATGTGTGCTTTAGCAACAATTCAATAAAACTGCTCAATGTAATGTGAGATACATTACAGCTGGATTCATTAAGTTCACGATTTCAAAATCCCCTACACTAAGACCTATGAATCATTCGTAGTTTTCTACACACAACAGACATGCAAATTTCCAATTTTTGCAGTCAGTACTTTGTACTTTGTTTTTTGTATTTTTCTTGCATTCATAAAATAGTAATTTTCTTTGATGGCTGAGCTGAGCCATTTGCTGGAAGGAGCTGGGAAAGTCATGGAGGATTTGAGCAGGACAATTATCTGAAAACGCGCCTACAACCCAGACTTTCATCTCCCTTCCACTTGCTAGCCAAAAGCTACAAACTTAAAACTTTTAATGGCCATTAAATTAAAAAGTAAAACATGTAAAAAGACACTCAAGCCTCACAAATACTGAAAATGGACAGACATTTTGCAGGCACTGTAAATAGCAACCGGGCAGGAAATGGCATACATTAGTCACATCAGGCTTATGTTCCAACATTCAGAACACGATGGGACAGTTGTGGTACAGGTGATCACCCCACAGCACCCTGCAGCCTGGATACCCCATTACATGCCACATGGCAGTTGAAGAGACGACTGTGTTTAGTCACTGAAAGAAATGTTCTGTTGTTGTTGCTGTGACAGATAACAGAGAAAGCATGTTTGATAGCCCAGACAATCTGTAATAGTTAAAAGACAGTGCCAGGATGAAAATGGCTGTTTCTAGAGTAAGGTTCCTGACACACTGAGAGCAGCATTAATGCTAATTGATATGAGATAGAAGCTTAAGGGAGAAGGCCCCGTTTATGCGCCTCTGCTGCCTTACGTCCACAACGGGGTCTTCAGCTAATTCGGCCTTTCGTGACCAACGATACAAGCACAGAGACTAACGGGGAGATTAAGGGGGTTAAGGGGCGGTTAGGCTGTGAGGACCAGGCATTAATGAAATGTCATGGGAATTTAGCGGTGACATAAAGTCCACTGTTTTAAAGGCGTGTCACTTTAATGCCTCCTGCATCTCTGTTCTTCTTTTTCGGGTTCCACTCTATATTTACACTTGGGTGATTGCTTATGACTCAAACTGCTAATACAGAGCAGACGTTCGTCAGATCTCGTCACAGCGTCAAAAAGTAGAGATGAGTAGAGATGAGTAGAGCATGAGTAGAGATGAGTAGAGCATGAGTAGAAATGAGTAAAGCATGAGTAGAGATGAGTAAAGCATGAGTAGAGATGAGTAGAGATGAGTATGAGTAGAGATGAGTAGAGATTTTCCCAGACTAGACTGCGAGTCCAGAGTGCATGCTGAGGAAAATCTGGATCGTATGCTGCTCCATGGCTCGCGCGTTGCAGTGGCACATCAGGTAGACATGATTCCAAAGGAGAATAATATGTTCGCAGTAAGGATATCAGGGCTTGTCTAAAAACGTATCCAGTATTTACCATGTACTATTGTGGTAAAAAATATTCATGAACCACAATAGTCTTTGCATGATAAAAATACAGTTACTAAAATCAGATGAGATAAAAATTCTACACAGTCTGTTGATACACAGTGATTCATTTTTTGTATATCATAACTGTAATTCATAAACACGACACCCACATTGAAATCCAAATAACACAACAAATGTCTGTTCATGCTCCAGAAACAAGATTTGGTATAGACTGGAGTCAGTGGTCCAGGGCCAGTGAGTGGTGTGACTGTGCTGGCAGTCAAGCTGGAGTCAGACTATGCTGGTGGCAGGCCTGCTGGCACCAGAGTGGATTCGGCCCGCTGCCAGGACCTGGGCACGGCTGTCATTAGGAGCGCTGACTCCTAAACAGTGCAATTAATCACGGCTGGGGCTTCGCCACACACCTTCCCCTACCCTCACTCTCTCTCTCTCTCTCTCTCTCTCTCTCTCTCTCTTTCCCTCCCTCTCTCCCTCTCTCTTTCCCTCCCTCTCTCCCTTTCTCTCTCTCTCCCTCCCTCTCTGTCTCTATGTCGCCCAGGGTCAGCCAGGCTCCCTGAGCCCTAGTACACTTCTGACTGCTGGCTTGTAATTTACCCTCTCTTCCCTCAAAACCCATCTCCCCGTGGAGAACGTACAAACAAGTGCCATTCTAGGAATTCCACGTAAATATTTGGGATACCTTCGAACGGATGGTGAGGACTGTTTCCGTGTTTTGTCATGGACTTCTCTATTTTGTTATGTCATGCTGGTCAAAGAAATCCTTCTTATAATCGATAGTAATCATTAAAATCTCAAACACGCAGAGGTGATTAATGGTGTCTAGGCCCAGAGGCGCTAAAGACATGTCCAAAACAAAAAAGATTGTGCAACAGCTCATAGAGTGACAGTGTGCAGTCGGAATTCTTTCCCGTAAGAGCAGTGGCTGCTCCCTGTGTGTGTGTGTGTGTGTGTGTGTGTGTGTGTGTGTGTGTGTGTGTAAGGAGGGTAATAACAAGGTTCCACGCTGCAGATGTACAAGCTGCTCTCTGGAGTGTCTTATCAGTGGCGTCTCCACTCTCCAGGCCCTCCATGGAGTGTCTCTTATTATAAGGCCTGCGGTGCATCCAAGAACTGCTATGGAAGTGCATCTGATTACACAACAGTAACAACAACGATGATGAAGACGACGATGATGAGAAGATGGTCTGGGATACGGTCGGAGACAGCAAAAGAAGGCCCCGAGGCACCACGAGATGTGGCTGGCTATGATGATGAGGATGATGATGATGATGATGATGAATGTGACATCAAAAGCTGAGCTAGCAGCTGTTTAGCGGAGATGCTGGCACTCCAGTGCATGATTTCTTTCACTCGTTCTTCAGGAGGGAGACAGAGACAGAGGAAGATAAAAGGGAAGTACAACGTGAGAGTATCAGGCCATCAGACAGGAAACATTCCACCTGCCATGTTCCGCTTCCCGATCATGCTCATACGGTCGTGCAGGAAAACGTCACGCCTATGGTGTGCTCCCTCCTTTTTTCCCCACTCTCTTACTTCACGCTGCAGTGTAAGTTGTTAGGGATGGGAGCGAAACGCTTCAGATGTGAAGTGTATTGGAAATAAGATCAGTGAGAGCAGAAAGGCGCTTGGGAAAAAATAATGCTGGATTTATGCAAGGGAAACTAAAGCATGTCATTATTACATCACTTTATTTCAGTTTCATAAACATGAACATTTGCACCCATATAAACCACTCATGAAGC
This sequence comes from Electrophorus electricus, assembly GCF_041902795.1. Lineage (NCBI taxonomy): Eukaryota > Metazoa > Chordata > Actinopteri > Gymnotiformes > Gymnotidae > Electrophorus > Electrophorus electricus. Next base: position 651,813 of record NC_137511.1, read on the forward strand.
AGCAAACTAACTAGTGGTCCTCCTATAGACTTAGAGCTGAGACTCAGGGAGATGAGTCAGTCCTACTTGACTATGACAAGTGGCAGATGACAGAACAAAGCCTGAAGTCTGACAGGATTCCCAGGGCCTGGACATGTCCTGACGGTGACACTGAGAAGGACTTCCCCTTCCGTTCTGCTGCTGAGCCTCTGAGTACTCGCATGCAGACACGTCGTCTATCAGAGTGTGAGTCCAGGGCTATGTAACCCTGTGTTCATACAGTCCCAGGCTCTCCCAAACATGCCTGTCTCTCAGAGTACACTCTCAAATTACAGCGACAATTCTCAGGGCAGCAGACAGCCAGTTACCTCTCTTATCCCAAGCAGACAGAGCACAGTGTAAGAGGACGCTTCAGTTTACACACGTTTCTGGTGCCTCAAACCACAAATTCAACCAGCTTCTCCCAAATCTATGTTCAAAATGCCTGGCATTCATTCTGCTGTACAGGGCTCCTGGTCAGTTGAGTGTGTCATGAGCGTGGCCCATCACTTCAAGATAAGTGTCTTGGCTGAGTCAGGTCTCCTGGTGCAGGCACTGCTTTTGTGCACACAGACACAGCAGTTAGTGGATGCGGCACGGAGTGATGGAACACCAAACACAGCTGTGCTTGCTGACATACCCTCACTGCCCCCGCCAGCCAGCCATTGAGCGTCTGAGTGTGTGACAGAACCCCAGCATCCTGTTCGGAGTGTGTGACAGAACCCCGGCAGCCTGTTCGGAGTGTGTGAGACGGAACCCTGGAGGATCTCTCGAAACAGATGTGAGTTGTCCAGGATGGGGACATGACGGCATTGTGACGGCACCTTTCGGGAGGAACTAATTGCAGGAAATGAGGTTTAGTTGACAAAATAAATGACAAAGCATATAATTACACACCCATTAGGCACTTCTGAAGCTATGGATGAAATACAAATACCAAGAGAAAGACCTGATTAACAGGTTTCAGCTACCATGGGAACTGGTATTTATATCTTTGCTTGTGGCTAATGTTTGGTGATGTATCTAAGACTTGTCATGAAAACACAATGCATGTCTGTATACCAAATCTCACCACCCTCATTCACGTCATTTTAACGTCAATAGTCAAGAAGGGTAACAACAGTCTTTTACTTTGAAAATATTTAAAATATTTTATATCATATTATGTATTTTATAGTTTAAAAATTTTATTCAATATGACCTTTGTAAATTCTGACTATTTCATCTCCCTTTAGTGTTATGATGAAAGATTTTTAACAGACTGCTTCCTGTCAGTTAAGGCTGATCACCAGTAAAAGTAAGAGGGACCCTGGAAGGTAATAACCCTTAATCACCCACCCTGACACCACACAGCCGTCTGGTAACCCCAGCAAGCATCAGAAAGTGCTGTTTGTCTGAACAGCTACTTACAAAACTAAACATCACCAATAGTAAGGCCAAGGAAAATGGCAGAGAACTAGAAATAGTTGAGACATAGCTGAGAATCGCATCAAGCAGAAGAGAAGAAGAAACAGCATTATTACAGCTAATGGACGTCTCCTTTATAATTAACCTGGGAGAGGTCACAAATCAAAGGAACTCTCACCCCACTGGCGCCAAGAGCTCAAGCACGCAGCTTTGGGAGCACACGCAGTGTGTGCCAATGCTGGCTTGTCTCTGTGTGATCACAGCTGCACCCTTAACTAAATCTGTGTCACGTCCGACTGCTTCTGAACTGAGGTGAGGGAAGAAGGCTGGTTGGAGACACTTTTGTGGTTTGTGGTTATATGCACTGAAGTGACTGTTCTGTTAGGACTAAGAGATGAGCTCATTAGCATGACAGAGAGATCAAAGTGGCTGATGATGACCAGTGCAGCCCAGCGTTGTTTGGCCCATCAGGGAGTTGATGGATGGGGCTCACTGTTGCTCGGGGTGCTCTGGTCACTGACAGAAACCAGTGCAGGCTGATGCTGATGTGATGATATGTGTTCTCTGAAAAACTCCGGTATAGAAAGCAGAGGTGTGGCGTTTGGGACTCAGATCGTCATTCTGAGGACCCTGAGCAAGTGGACGTGCTCTGGACTTTTTCATTTTAGCACACAGTGCTGGTGGATTTAGTATTCACCAAGGTAAGTCAAATTCTGTATGAAAATGCCATTTGCCAGAAAAAAGATGATTGCCTCTGTCCCTGTTGTCTTGGAAAATTAGATTTCTCAGAAGACATCTGAACCTTTGCAGTGCTTTACATCATTACTCATCATTTCTGCAGGCTGTTTCTTTTGGGACAGGCCTGTATCCAGATCAGCTGACAAAATGCCAAACACACCAACATACCTAAAACCGGGGTTTAAACCTCAGAAACGGAGATGGTACAGTCATGAAGCCAATGTCATTTTAAATGCCTCATGGCGCCAGGCTCATTAAAACCATGGGAAAGAAAGGACAGAGCTTTACGGCCCAGAACAGGCTGTGTGTCCCTGCCCACGGTCCACCGCTGACCGCTCTGTCTTTAAATGGTGTTGTACAGTTTAAGGTCCACCACATAGTACTGGCACACAGAGATCTTGAAGTAAGACTGCCAAAAACCCACACTCCAAATCTCAGAAGTGCCGGCTAGTGGAAGGACTGGACCTGTACACCTGACTCAAACACCATGTGGCACCCATGCTTGAGAAGGGCCATGCAGTGTCCTGTTGGACCCTACAGACGGTCTCCACTGAAACGCATCGTCTGGTCTGTTAATGTCTGTCTATGTGGTTTCTATGCTGAAAGATCAGGGTGGCAATAGCAGCTCTGTGGCAGTTTCGTGTGGATAAATTCAGCATTGGTGAGAAGGAGCAAATGCATACACTGCAAACACTGCCAGCCGAGACCTGGCGAGAGCAGAGATCTATTTGGTCTCGGCGAGCGCACGTAGAGCGAGACGCCGCGGTTTTCTCGCGTCCTCAGGCCCAGCAGTAGCTCTAATGAGAGCAGACAGTCAAATTCCCATAAAAAACACTGCGTTTAGCCTCAGTCCAGCAGGCGCTGCGACCACAGAGTGCCCTGTTCCTCTCATGCCATTTCACTTTAACAAGAGGCCCCAGTGATGCCGTATTATGTATTAACACCCACAAGGCCACTGGCCAAAACGTTCTCAAGAAGGCAGGAATGGTTGTGACTGATTTATTGCAGGGAACACCCAGTAGCTTGTGGATTCAGATGACTTTCATCAGTTCTGAACATGTCTAGAAGCTTTATGCTAACACAAAACAATGGAAAACCAAACGGGTGTAACACTCATATGAGTCTCTGTGGCCTTAACTTCAGCAGGCCTCTTTAAAAACACTGGGTTTGTTACAAACCACAAAAACATAATGGATAACCATATAGAAGGAGCATAAATGTTTAATGCTCCATTTAATAAAGAACATGCATGATGCAAGAAGCCTAGTGAGAAAAAACCCCCACTGTGGCTGGCAAGCTGTCCATGTTTAGAGCATCTCAGCTTCACTCTACGAGTGTTATACAGAGAGGAAGCTTTGACACACATGCAGGTAGAAAAACACACACTTCACAGCGAATGAGGGCCCCCGCCGGTCAGTTCTGTATCCCTGCGACACACCATATTACTGGTTCTAGTGGCTTGAAGACCAAGACACACCTCCCAACGTCTGTCCTGGAGCCGGTCCGCGTGCACCCCGTCATTACCAGAGCCAGACTACCAGGCTTGTGTTTTCCTATACGGACTGCGTTTCAGAAAGAATCCAACGCTTGGGTGGGATGCCATTGGCATTATTTACCCTGTATGCATGTGGTGTGTTGTGAGTGTCTGATTATGTCTTTTTTTTTTCTTAAGGAGGATCATACAAATATCTTTCAAATACTAATTTGTGCTCTATGGATATAAATTACACAGCATGTGGAACATTCAGCATATAGTTTAAGAAACCAAACATGGCTCCAAATATACACAACAGCCAAAAATAGATGCTACACGGGTTTCATATTACAGATCTTCCGAATGACTGAATGTCTCTCGTCTGCATTCTGAGGGAACTGCTCTGTAGGATTCTGTATATACTATAGCGCTTCAAATATCAAATCACATCAAACTAAACTTCCCCCCCCCCATCACAAACATTTTCTTTGAGACTTAATGCTTGAGATGACTTTCTACGGGTGAAAGTGTCGGGTTTAAATGAGTTGGAGACATGACGTAGGCAAGGAAGGCACAGGTTACCGAATGTACGCGTGGTCTCCTCCATACCCTCGCACTGCACAATACCACCAGGATGCGGCATTCTGGCGCTCTGACGCGCTTCTCTCTGATTTGTCAGTTAATTATAGAATTTGAAGTGTCCATGATGCTTGAAGAGCTCTGATCATTTGATCTGTTTTTTACTTTTGACATGTTTGAAATATTTCAACGGTATCTTGATCTGAAGATCGTAGGTAAAAAAATATATATATTTGCTCATCAGGGATGGTAAACATATCATTTGTAACTTCCTTTCCACCTTCAGAATTATTTATCTTAGACACAGCAGAGATTTGACTAGTTTAAGCCAAACCGTATAGTAAGAAAGCATTACATTAAATCTCTTTAAATAGTTGCTTTGAAGTTGTATCAGCATGACAGTTTTTTACGTCATGACAAATTTTTACGTCAACAACAACAGCGTCCTGATTTGGAAATTAACTGCATAAGAAGATAACTGTTTTTTTCCCCAATATTTTCAAAAGAGGCTACATTTTAACATTTTGCAATCAGTGTCAATAGCCAAAACCTTAGAAGACAAAATAAAGGAAATACAGAAAGAACCTGCCACCTAGTGGCAGATATAGGCAGCTGTTCCAGATAGTCCACATTAAATCAGTCATTTTTACATCCACAAATTAACAGATATTGACGTCTTTGTGGATTTACCAGACAAATGTAGTTTTAGAATAAGATTACATGGATTTAAAATTTTTTTTAAACTTATATGTACATCCCCCATGAGTTAAGCGATCTTAGGTATGAGCAAGGTGCTGTATAAATGTACCAAATAAAGAAACCGGGTGCAGTGGGCAGGTCACCATGGCTGGATGAAACCACTCTGACAGCACCAAAGATGCAGAGCACTGGTCAGAGAAGCTCCAGCGCAGACAAGCAGCGTCATGACAGGACAGGACCACAAACAGTTTGGAGGAAGATTCTGTAGGAAGCGTCACGCCTGTCTTCACGGCAAACGCACTCTGGGGATACGCAGAAGGGCAATCAGTCTTGGAGACTGATACTCACAGATGTCAAAGCCTACATACATGTCTATTATCAACAAAAAACAAACAGACAGACAGACAGACAGACAGACAAAAGCAAACTATGTAAGATCAGAGTTAGGGAAGCATATTACAGGTATTATCTTCTTCTGAATGAAATAAAACAGGCTTTGACAATAATCACTTATAGTGCAGCAAACGTAGACATGACAAAATTGGAATTTATTTTATCAAAATAACATTGATTCCCAAGGTAACGATGAGAAAGCCTTGTTTGTGTAAGCATTAGGAACATAATTCACCGACTGCATATCACTTCAGCACACAAATCTGAATCCATAAGCCCTTATTAGAGATTTGTTTCATAAATCTGGAAAGTCTTGTTTTATCAGACCTCATAACTGAATGTTTTACTGATAAAGCAAAAAAAAAAAAAAAAAAAAAAAAAAAAAAAAAAAAAAAAATCTCCAAATGAGGTTTTTAAATATGATTTTATGCATTAGCTCAATTTATTTTCACTTTTTCGCAGTTAAACAAAGGCCAAAAAATCTCCGTCTTGACCAGGAATGTTTATTGATGTGCCTTTTTTCTGACCTGTAGAAATAAACAAAAGATTTGACATTTGGATCCCACTAAACAGGGGAAAAAATCATCATAACATTAGCATACGTGAGAGAATTCCCAGCGTCACATAGGCAAGAATATTCCCAGCGTCACAAACGTAACATTCTCTTTTCCCATCCTTTTAAATATGGCACCAAGTAGATACAGGACTCAATAAAGTCATTGGTAAACATTTACAAAAAAAATAACATTTTAGTGGATATGTTTGATTTTGCAATAGAAACTTTAAAAACAAAATAAATATTTGCATATACAGTTTTTCAGCAACTTTCAAAACATGTTCATGGATGACAATCAGGTGGGATAACCCCGACATGTTGGTCATGAGCTTTGGAGTCAAAGAGCAAGTACACCAGTGACGTTCCGAAGACCCAGAAAAAGCAAAGACGTAAAAGTGCAATTTTGTTGTAATGTGACAAAGTCTCTCTCTGTATGTTTTCTTATTAAGACAATAGAAACGAATGTGTTGGATAACATGACAAAGCAAGTCACAGTTTAGTCATTGGTATGTGCAGGTTATTCCAAGGCCCCATCCAGAGTTCTTCCTCGTCAGACTGCGTGCGGTCGCTGTGTGATCCCAGCGGATCCCTCACCTCCTGGTTGGCCACCGTTGACTCTTGCTTGTCTGCGTCCTGTGTCTGCTCCCATTCTTGTGTGATGCTCGGCCTGGATGTTATGCCCTCTGGTCCTGCGCTGCTGGAGGCCAGGGACCCGCCGGAGGGCATGGGCTCAGTGTGCTGCCCCCCGGTGGCGGTTCCTGTGGTTGCGGGACTGTTGAGAGGAACCCTTTCCTCTTGAGTCACGGCCAGTTTGTCCAGTTTCTTGAAGTGTTTCCCCAGCCGGACAGGGGAGCTGAGTTTGACGTTGTTGGCGTGGGTGACGCGCCGTGTACGAAAGACGGAGCCATTCTGGGTGAGGTACATGCTCCCGTTGATGTTGTTGTGGGTGCTCAAGTTGGGCAGGCGGCTCCGATGAGGTTCCGGAGCGCTGTCGTCCCCCGTTGAGCTGGTCTCATACTCACGGTCCACCACTAACTTTATCCTCTTCTTTCTGGCATACTGGAGGGAAAACAGCACAGACACGTCAGGCAGTGAGGCAAGTGTGATTGACAACCTAGACCTAGACTAAAACCTACACCTAGACCTAGACTAAAACCTACATCTAGACCTAGACTAAAATCTAAACCTAGACCTAGACTAAAATCTTCACCTAGACCTAGACTAAAACCTACACCTAGACTAAAACCTTAATCCAGACCAAGACTAAAACCTTCACCTAGACTTAGACTAAAACCTTCACCTAGACCTAAACTAAAACCTTAATCCAGACCCAGACTAAAACCATCACCTAGACCTAGACTAAAACCTTCACCTAGACCTAGACTAAAACCTCAGGATGATCTAGGACTATGTTTACTTTGTGCTGGGGGAAGAGGCACCATTTCGCAACACAGCACACAGTCCTGAGAACCATACAGTTTCAAGAACACTGCCAGTATCAACCCATCATACATAATTTCTGAATGGATTTGATAGCAGTGCAACTGTTAGGTGATTTCTGCAAGTCCTAACTGAAAACCAGGAATCCTTGCAGTGTTGAGAGGACTTTTTTTATTGTTGGTATAAACAGTCTGAAGATGCCCAGAGGAGATTTTGGTCAGCAGATGGCACTGGTGTAATTTCTTAAAACTTCTGCTTGACAACACAGCAGGTCATTTACACGTCCATGAATATGCAAGTCCATGATTCATAGTAAATACACACAGATAAATACACTTTCTCAACATCATCTTTCCCCCTTAATGCATAAAACCTCTGTTGGGCAGATTCAACAGTGAGAAGGAAAAGTGGAGGTCTGGTAGTGGATAGTGCATGCACACGAAACTCAGGAAATTCCACAAACGCTGTAGGCAAAGACTGCAGCAAAAACACACTCGGCATGCAGAAGATGGCTACACATATGAAGACCAACATGTCGGGGGGTCCACGCTTACAGCCAGCCTGAAACTTGCTCAGGAAGCCTTGTCCGAGTCTGGATCTGCACGACTCGTCCTCCTTATGTTCTCCTGGACTCTGGGATCTCCTATTCCTTCTGTAGACACCTGATGTTTCTCACTGCTGTGAGATCTTTCTGATACTGCATGTCTCTCCTCGTCCTTGGCTATAGGGGAGAGCCTGGCACCCTCTAGGCTTAATTCCACATTACTGTGGTTCTCCGAGCAACTGCTTTGCCTTCTAGAAGTCTCGCTTATCTTTGGACACAGGGGACACTTCACACTGGGCGATAAGGACCCAGCAGACGAGGAGGATTCACGGTCCTCCTCTGACTCTTTGTCAATTGAGTCTCTCTCCTTCTCTTCATCCTCCTCCTCCTCAATCACCTCCTGCTTCTTCTGTTCAGACACTACAGTCTGTCCCCCAGTCTCGGACTCCTTCTCGCTGTCAGACTCCTTCTCAGCCTCTGTCTCTTGCTCCATTTCTGTCTCTGTCTCAGAGTACTGGTCTATACCAGACTCTCCAACTGGCTTTGACTCACCTTTGTAGGCATCCTGTTTAGCCTTTGAACGGCCCATTCTGTCAGAGTCCTCAGACCTTCCTTGTTCCTCATCGGAGTCAAAGCTACTCATGTAAGCCATCTCCTGGTGTCTCTTTGGATACGTGTGTGTGGATATGGCAGTGATTCTGTCCGAGGAGGTCTCACAAACAGCAGCTTCTCTGAAAGGTTGCCCCTTGTTCCCAGTCTCCAGAAAGTCACTCCAGAAAGGAAAACTCTGTAACTCCCTCTCCAAATCGTTAGTTGCTTTGGAAACAGAAACGATCCCATCGCTCGAGCTGTCCGTGGTTTTTTTAATGCTGCTCAGAGACTTCTTGGAGATTCTTGCCCGGCTAGGAATTTTCCCCAGACTTCTTTTTGTTAAGCTTTTCACATCTCTGGACTGGAAGCAGCTGCCATTGATGACCAGGCTGCTATGGGAGCTGTCAGTACGGTGGCCTGGAGGTAGTTTTGGGGCATCAGCGCCATCTGTTTCCTCGTCAGAGAAAGGGAAGATCCGAGCTTTCTTCCACGGAGCGTGGCGAGGCCTGAGCGACCCAAGCAGTCTGCTGAGCTTCCTCACAGCTCTAGAGCGCTGAGGCAGTGTTGCGCCCTCTGCTGGATCAGGCTGGGATTGCAGCACCAGTTTGGGAAGGTTGAGGGGACTCAGACTCTGAGGTGGGATCAGCCTTATACCACATCTGGCAACCTGTTATAGTCCAAAGCGCTATCACTTTGATTGTAACACAATGAATTATGAGACATTATTGATGGTTATGCATATTAGTTCACCCCTTTGTCATTTAGTTTTACAGGAAGAGTCACTTTTCCCTTTAAACTAGACAGAACTTACACAGAAAGGTGTTTTACACGTGAATACAGAGCACACCTTGTAGAGATACACACCAGCAGACAGACATAAGCTCAATATTCGAATTGGAAAAGGTAGAACCAGGCAGTACCTCTCCCTCGGACTCGTGGGGGCTGTAGTAATAGCTGCCACCATCCTCCACAATCACCTCCCCGTACTCATCATAGACTCCAGCCGGAGAGATCAGCTTCCTCCGGCTGCCATACTGGGGCAGCTCGTACCTGGACAGGAGAAATGGAGGAATTTCCACACTTGTTGTAAATGCGCACGCGCGCGCGCGCACACACACACACACACACACACACACACACACACTCAATAGCAGTTACAATCATGCCTGCTGGCGCACACAGAAAATAAATGACATTGTGTCTTTTTACAACCCTCTAGACAATACAGCCCTTGACATTTGCATTGCTAATTTGCAAACGTGGCACAGTACCGGTAAACAGCTAACGGCTTAGACGGACCCGCAGCTCCAGACTGTGGTAGTTAAACAGATTAGTTATGATCTTTGTTTAGGCTGAAGCATCCGCGCGGTTTAACTCTCACTCGTCATCCTTCCCCGTGAGATATGTGGTGTGTGGGCCAGTATCACACATCAGCATCCGAATAAAGGACCGGACTAAAGGACTTAACCCTGTGTAGCACCAAGCTGCCCGAACTCATATTCCTCTCAGATTAGTGGAGGTGTCACCGGAGAAAGAGAAAGGATTTACTGCATGTAATTACAGCCACGAGCCAGCAGGGACACCGTGGACTGCGTCTCCAGAGAGTAATAATCCCAGGTAATGTCAAGGTCACCAGACAATCTTTGTTCGGTTAGGCACAGAGATGAAGAATTGACATAATAAGGGGGCTAAAGAACAGAGCACAATCAAAATAAATAAAGCATATTCAATTTAATAACCATTGAGGTAACTGAGTGTAAAAAAAAAAATCATAAACCCAGCTTCCCAAATCCATTACCCTTCCCTTCTGGGAAAGGACCAGCTCTTAATTCATAGCATATGCATTCATCTGCACTGCCACTCTTTCTCTTCTTCAGTGAGGCGCCACATGGGTGGTTCTCACTGCGTGCGGCTCAGTGAGTCATTAGCGCTGCTATTATCACAGAAGTCGCTTTCCACAGGCCTCTGAGGTAAAATTACCAGATCCATAATTCCTGGGCGAGGTGGAGCAGCCTCGTCAATAACACAGGCTCGTGCATGCCGACCTCCGCACCGTGGGGGGGGGGGGGGGGGGGGTTTAGGGTTAGCATACAGAAGCCCTGTGGGACACGGGCCCCCTGGGGGGGGGGGGGTGTCTAAGTGTGATGAAGCCACTCACCCGTGGTCGTAGTTATAGTAATCCTGTGTATAATAGTCCTGGCCTGGATCAATCCCAGACTCCATAGACAGCTCCTGTGGTCAGAGTGAGAGTCATTATTCAGGGAGAGCACAAACAGGAGCATGGGAAGGAAGAAGGGTCAGTTAAGAGTTAACAGGCAACCTTCCACTCCAGAGTGCACGCAGTAGTCTGAAAGGAAACTTTCACTTCATGCAGCACTAAGTGTTTATTCTAGACATCTAACCCACCTACTCAGGTGGCCAAACATCTATTCAGGTGTGAATTGAAAGTCTTTAATGCATTAGGATGAAACTGAACACATCTGGAGAAGCCCAGTAAGGAGATGGAGGGTTGCTTGTCTTCCTAAACGGAGGAGAGGAGAGACGCACTACCTCAGGCCGCAGGAGGGATGGCTGCAGCATCTGCAGCTGAAGGAGGACGTTGGCGGGGGAGTCAGGGTGGAATGGAGGGGCGGAAGAAAAGGAGGGAATATTACACTTCAGGAGCATGGAGGAAGAAAAAGGTAGAAACAGCTATAGAAGTCTAGAGCTAGATCATTACTCTTCAGGCTCTGTTACAAGACACGTCTGCATTTACCTGTAACGTGCCTATATGCTGACACTTGAATTATATATGAATTCTAAGCCTTGAAGTTCCAGAAAGAAACCCAATGACTAACAATAGGTGATTATTTTTGTCTAACGTGGAGATGGACAGATCCATCTGCCAGCAGTTTTAAAGAGGAAAAAACAACAAGTTAAATTTAAAATAAATGCTTGCCTTCAAAATCAGCCCCTCTACCTACATCGACTGATAAAAATGAGGGCCAACAAAAGTGTTTGAAGGTGGGTCATATTTTCAATGCAATTTAAGCGACAGGAATAACGGCACATACCTCCTGATGTCCGTACACTCTCCTGTGGGGAGATAAGAACACATCAGTCAGATCATCACCACAAACCACTTCAGTGTAATGTGTCAAAACTATTTCCTCATTCTGCGCCCAAAGCTGACGGGTGACTCTGGAATGCTGTCCCCTTTTTTTCCAATTTAAATTCATGAGGTTGAGATCACTTATAAAACTATGTGGTAAAGACAAGAATAATTCTTATTGGCCTACATTTTTCATGGCTTTTTCACTCTGTTTAATAATGGAGATACAAAGAAATGTGTGAGTGTGGATATGTGTGTGTGTGTGTGTGTGTGTGTGTGTGCGCGAGAGAGAAATCAAAGACAGTAAAAATGTGGAGAGGATGTGCTACAGAGATGGAGACAAAAAGGCAGGGTAAATAGAGCTGGATCTTAAAAGTCCATTACTAAAGGGTAGATTTTAATCACAGGCAAAAAGTTAACCAAAGTTCTAAGATTAATTGTGTGAGCATGTCAGTTTGTGCATAAATGATTAAATACTGTTTTATATGATTTATCATGTGGATGGCTGCTGGTGGGTAATGGAAGTCTGGCTGTAGTTCAGGCCCATTGCAGAAGGATTCCAACGAGAATTTATCTAGACAACTGTCCAGGGGTTTCAAGAGTCTTCACGGATAGTTTCCTCAGTGGCCCTGCCCCATGCTGGTGTTTAGGGATGTGTTTGTGTAAGTGCGCATGTGTGCAGATATGTCTGTCTGTCTGTGTGTGTGTGTGTGTGTGTGTGTGTGTGTGTGTGTGTGTGTGTGTGTGTGTGTGTGTGTGTGTGTGTATTTAAGCGGGTCTGGTCTAGGCCACATGCAGGAGCAGTAGGATCCATTTCACCCTGTGAGGCTTGGTTGGGTCTGGCCAGACAAGGCCAGACCGCCAATGCCTGAAACTGGTCCTTCTCCAGTGCTGCTTCTGCTTATATGCACACAGACCACAAGGAAAATGCCCAGGGTTTTATTATACAAGCCTGCATGGCATATTGGAAAAATACTGGGTTGTTTAGCTTGGCTGGTCCGAGAAGTCAAACCTGGATGACTAACCACGGCTTCACGGCTCATGTCGGATGTGTAAGTCGCGGCTAGTTTAGTTCGGTTGTCTTCACGCCCCGGACTTTTAAATAAAGATTGCATTGTTTAGAATACAATAAAGATGTTGTTTATTCCTTCAAGTCACAGATATGTTATGACAGCAGCTCGGGCAGATTCTTACTGGGGAACTCTCGGAGAGCTCTAGAGAATCTATAAAAAAAATGATGAGTGTGCACAGAGATGCAACGCGAGGTGGGCGGGAAACAACATTGACTGAATTTGCACTCCGAATAAAAAGAGACCACTGAGTCAGAAAGATTACAGCATACAGAAAATCATCCCAACACCTCCCCTCACACACCCGCCTTTGCCTTTGTAGTCAGTGTGGTCCTCCAGGGTCCCAACACCCCCACCTCAAAACACACGACACAACAATGGCAGATGAGGGCGTCTATCGACTCAAGGTGGCAACTACTAGTGACGTGGGATTCTGTCATTAACGAAGTGAAGATCAAAGCTGGGATTAAGTAGGCCCTGGACACACGGAAAATGCCGTGTCATTTTGAATGATGAGATAGGGATCACGAGGCCAAATGCATATAAATGCGTACGCATGCACGCACGCTCACACATACACACACACACACACACACACACACACACACACTCACACACACCATCGATTGGGTCTGCAATTAAAAGTGTCTGTGTTCAGACTCATCAATCCAGCAGCACCTGTAGGTAGTATGGTGTGCAGAGACACGGCGTGTTTAGCGGTGGAGGTGAGCTCAGTTCACTCCATCACATCACCTGCCCAGCCAGCACTTTTTCTTCTGAGCAGACGTTTCCACTGGGAGACAGGCATCATGTTCTGTAATGGCTGAACTAGAGAAGTCCATCAAACTGAGGGCAGAGTGATGTGAGTGAGTGGCATCCTCTCAAACACAGCAGGGGCCGACAGGGGCTACTCTGCCTTCCACCAGGACGGGACGCGTTCTGCCTTTTCTTCAGGCGCCAGTCAATGCGGAGCGCCTGGGGTCTTTCTGGACTATACGTGAGAGATGTATGACTTTGTTTGGAAGGCTTTTACATAATGGATGAAGGAGAAAGCTTGTACATGCTGTGCCAACACTAGCGAAAGAGAGAAGAGAGACCCCAGTGCAAAGCTTTATTTAGCATCTCTAAGTACTGTCCAATAAGAAACGTCAGACAGACAATAAAGTCGTTTTCTCATACAAAACTGATTTGAATAAAAAATGCTGAATGAGTTCAAATTCATTAAACTTTTAGAATCTAATCTGATCAAATCTAAACCAAGAAGCACAAACGCGGAGCTTCACTTCCCAAAAACCAAGGACATTCTAAACAACATGTACAATATGACAGTGAGTGGGGAAAACATGACAAAAATTAGGAAAAGGAGGATATCAAATAAAGTTACTGAGAAAGATGGCAGAGAGAGATGAGGAAAAAAGAAAAGCGAGAGGAGGTGTAGTCACAGCATGGTGTACTGAGAGGGGGAGCTCTCAGAGACAGAGACAAAGACAGAGTTCAGGTTTGGGTTCTTCTGATTCTCTGTATCCGCCCTCTGCACAGGCTCCGCCTCCAGCGTGGTCTCCGCCTCTGACCTGCCCATCTCTGTTGTCACAGCCACTGGTGACTTTGGTGCCACTTTTGGTGGCTGCTGTTTTCTGTCTATTTGACTGTACATGTTGGCAACAGCTTTCTCAATGTCCGCTATGTTTTGGATATGTCCGAGGACGCGCTTGAGCTCCTTCCTGGGGGTCTCGGCTGGGGGGGGCAGTGGAGGAGGACGCAGGGTCACCGTCTGGAGAGATGTCACCGGAGGCAGCGGTGGGAGAAGCAGCAGGGAGGGGGCAGGTAAAGACAGGACTGGGAGAGGGGGAGGGGTTGGAGGGCTGAGGAGGGGTGGAGGGGGTGGAGATCTGGGAGGAGGGCTGGAATGGTGAGGTGGGGAAGTGGAAGCGGTCTGGAGGGTTGCCTCCGTGGGTGGTAGAGGAGCAGGAACGCCAGGGTGGTCTGGAATGATTTCCAAGTTAACCTCGTAGGTGTCCTCCCTGAGGCAGGCAGCCAGGCTGGGGGGCTTGCGCACCCCCAGGGGGGTCGGCTTGTGGCTGGGTGGAGGCGTGCTGTCACTCTGGGTGATGATGATGGTGGGAGTGCCCGAGCCCGCATCAACAGACCACGGCTCATCGCACAGCAGGAAGTCCAGAGAGAGTGAGCCCCGGGTGTCACGTCCTGTCGTCTGCTCCCTCACCGTCAGCTGGGGCCACTGGGGGCCGCCCGGCTTCTCCTCCGTGTCCGGCTGCACAGGGTCCATCACCACCAGGTGGCTCCGCCTGCCTCCTGCGCCTGCCTCCCGCCTGCGCAGCCTGGATGGCAGGGTCCAGGAGTGGCCCAGCCGGCGAACAGAGAAGTGCCGGACTGAGAAGCACCTGTCAGGCGAGTCTGCGTGCTGCTGGGTACTGGCGGAATGCTTGGGGCCGCCGCACCCCCTGCTGTCATCGCAGTAAAGGGGGCTGGTGATGGTCAGCGGGTTCTCGTCAGACAGGAAGCTGACGCTGCACTCAGAGTGCAGCAGGTTGTTAAACAGGACACCATTGGCTGCCGAATGCTTGTGGGTGGCGATGACGCGTGAGGAAAACTCGCTGATGAGACGCTGGCAGTCGCCCTCCTCCAAGACGCAGGTTTTAGCCCTGCACTCAGCACAACAGCACAGATGCACACACACACACACACACACACACACACACGTCCTGAGCACAGCTAGGGGCCCCCTGGGGACCAAGGGGACAGGAGGAGAAAGCTACGACCAAGCCAACCAAAGTGTACCCATAATGTACTACTTGAGACACACTACAGCACATCAGGGAGGTGTCTAAACCATACACTGACATGGTGTGTTCATTCAAAATCAAACAAGTTGTAATGTGGAAGAATTTGATGTACACCAACTATGCAATGAACTGCTACTCTGTTTAAGAAAGGATTTATCTTATATAGGAACTATTTACCAGACAGGAGATCAATCAGATAGCAGCACTAAAGCAGGATCCACAGTACGAGGGCAGCTAACAAACAACAGTAAGATCCACTTACTTAGGCCTGGTGTACAATACAGGGAAGGAACGACAGAAAGAAAAGGAAAAATGGAATGATGAACAGTATTCAGAAAGGAATGGTACAGCCAGAGTAAACCGGCACTGATGCTTGACATGGTGTATTAGAGCCAATCACTACGAAAGGGTGTTTCTGGAAAGCTCCGAGATGTTTGCAGGACATGTCTCCTCCACAGTCATGGCAACAAAAGTCCATCCACTGGTCCATCCTGTGAAAGGACTGTTGCTTTCCCTTCCTTCCTTCTAACAACAAGCTGGTTTACACAAGCCACAGATGCACCGGTGAGTTACAGGAAGTGTTCATCCAACAAACATCACCTTGACTTGGCACATTAAATATCTAAACTTTCAGAAATATGATTGGCCCTGTTTACTAGTGCCACACTACCGCAGACTCACTCAGACGCTTATTAACAAAATTAATTTGAGTTTCTAACTGCATTTCAATCACGTTACTTTCATGTTCACGTCACACCATATCTTTTGGGAACCACGTTGATGCATTTTAACTTACCCATAATTTTAAACACAGACATTTTATTTTAATTGGAAATTATATTTTCAAACATAAGAATTCGTTTTCTTTGAATATGAAATGCCATTATGTTAATGAAGACCCGTCTCCTGCTCGCTAACCTGGTGGCAGCGTTCTCCATTACAGTGCATCTCCATTAAAAGTACAGTACAGTGCATCTCCATTAAAAGTGTCTAGAATAGTTTGGTTCCTAAATAAAAAGTCTTATGAAGAAATGACAATATTTACGTCACAGGAATCACATCGCCTACTTCTGCAAAAACAGTTCTGCCAACACAGATCAGGAGAGAAATCTAGCCAACATTTCCCAGCCAAAGTTTCTTCCAATACTGTCTGAAATGACGGGCTGAGTTCTAGAGCTGAAACGCCAACTATCGTTGGGACACCAGTTAAAGTCACGAGCACTTACATGGTGCTGTCGCCGAGCTCCTCATACAAGTTGCTGGGCGCAGCCCCTCCAGGTTTGCCAGCTGGCAGTGCCATTTGGATCCTGGCGGTTTTGGCACACTCAGTCTGACGCCTTGGGATGGTGGATTGGACACAAGTTGCACAGTTACATCATCACTTCACAGCAGGGCCCAATGTCCAGGCGCTCATTAATGCATAATGCAGACGGTGGACATGGTTTTAAAGAACCTGGTTGGTGGGCACATTTCCTATTTATTATTGATGGTCTTCGTGGGCAAAGCTTAGCAGGTGTAGTGTGTTATGGCCAATGGATGAGGGAGAAGCTATAATTATGTTTAACAGCGAACCATCACGCTGTTTGGTGAGAACAGAGATGAAAAGCAGTCATGCATACATTCGTGCACAGTTAAGTACTTACTCTTTAAATCTGCAGAAAATGCATCAATGCAAAAAGAAAAAAACACAGTTTAAGTTTAAAAAACGCCTTAGAAAATATCAACCACAAAAACTAAATAAGACTCTTTTGTGGAGTGCAGTGCCTGACTGCTGTATATTTCAGTGACACAGCTGCAGCAGATTGCAGGCGGTTCCCCCTCCCCCGTCCTGCGGTGAGGATGTTTTATTCTGCGCCTCATATCAGCCCCGCGCCCAGCTGCTCTGTGTCTGATCAGTGCCCCCAGCACTCACGTTCTCCAGGGCAAACGGAGCCCTCCATTCCCTTAACCGCCACGGCCGTAAGGCAGGAGGCGGGGCGGGACCTGCAGGACTTGTCCTGAGGCAGCAGACGGAGGCACCAGCAGCACGTTCTCGACTCCACGCACGCCCCTAACGTTTCCCTAACGCTACTATAAGAAACCAGGCAGTGTTATCTGGTCACTGAGACTTCAGCGAGGCATCTGCCTAAACAGGTCCAGAATGATGCTAACGGGAACAACGCTCAATTGTTTACACATGCCTTGCTATTTAACAGGCATCTAACAAGACTTCAGCCGAAGCCGACGGCACAGCCGGCGTGGCCATAGACCATCAACCGCCCAGAGGATACTCACTGTCGGTAGGTGAAGATGACGATGAGGATGGCGGGGACGCAGCAAAGGATGATGATGACAGCGAGGGCCAGCAGGGCCCCCTCTGTGTAGCCCACCGCCTGCACCGCCTTCTTCACGCTTGTCACCACATCGGGCGTGCGGATCTCCAGGATACGCCCGCCCCGCCCCAGGTATGGCTGGAACGCTTTGCTGATGTCCAGCAGCTTCCCGTCCAGGAACCTGACGGAGCAAGGAGGACAGGCTACGTCAGTCTCTGAAACAGCTGTAAGCAGAGCTGCGCCTCACTGGGAGTCCCTGAAATCACGGACGCATAAAAATCAAATATAAGACACAAAAACGGTGTGGCTTTTACAGATTAAAACCAAAAGTCCATTCATAATGAGCAATTACATGAGTAACATACTTCCCAAGAGTGATGGCAGCTCCCAGCCTTCCAAAGTGGAGAGGAAGATCTGGCGGAAAGAGGTGAGTTAAACTCGGAGGGGGTGGGGAGTGGGGTTGGGGGTTACAGGGGATCAGGGGCTTACTTGAACAGCTCCTGTATGGAGAGAGCGCGGTTGGTCATGGGGTCAATGGCGTAGACCATCAGATCTGATTTGGAGTAGTCTTCTTGCTCGTAGGTGTCTCCGTATCGGTGTGGCCCAACAGACTCCACCATCACCGTGGAACCTGGGACCTGGTCCTGAACGTACTGCTCTAGAATCCTGCAGCGTGGGACAGCGGGAGGTGGAGAGAGGGATTTAGCACAGAGACAGACACAAGGTATTGCAGATTATGGTTCCAGCAACATCTCATTGGAGAATGTCTGTAATTGCCGTCCAGCCCAAAGTCCCTTACAGCTTCATGCACTGAACCAAAACAAAATAATAGTGTCTGTCATACTAAATAAAGTGCAAAAGTCAAAGAAAGTTTAGGTTTCGGGACCATGGCCTTCCCAAAGTTTACTTCCCACACCATCCTGCAGATCGCTACAGGAAACAGCTGAAGATACCTGTCCGAAACCTGAAAGGCCACTCGGTCCTCAGTAACACGCAGGACAAAATGTTAATGATCCCAAACACAGACGATAGCAGTCAGAGCACAGAGGAGCAATTAGCTCTATCAGTCTGGCCGGTCAGACGGCCCTCTCACCTCAAAAGGTCACTCTGCACTTGAGAGAGAGAGAAGGGACAGATGCTACGGCTTCAAAGCAGATGTCCTTGTGGGAATGTTTACCTGTGTGTGACTGTGCGCAACAGGCATCTAACCATGTGTGTGTGTTGGGGGCAAGGGGATATGTTAGTGTGAGTGTGTGCATGGCAGAATTTTTGTGTTTGTTGGGAGGACAGATTGTTGGGGTGTGTGTGTGGGTGTGTGTGTGTGTGTGTGTGTGTGTGTGTGTGTGTGTGTGTGTGTGTGTGTGTGTGTGGTGTGGAGAGCTTGGGCCTCTGGATATCAACCTGCTCTGGTTGGGTTATGTGTATATGTGTGTGGTGTTGGAGGACAGGTGTAATTGGATGGTAGGTGGATCGATGGATTTCCCCTTGGTAGCACAGGCACACAAGCGTTCTCACTCCCAAGCGAAACAAACCTCAGACAAAAGAGTGAGCACATGTGGGAGTGTTGCAGCCCCAGTTGGCAGGGGTTAATAGAGAGAGTCTATCAGCCAGGCCTCACAATGTGCCAGTCTATGTGTCTCCGTGTGCATGTCTGGGTGTGCATGCTACGCTCAGTCCTTTTGAAAGACACATCTCCAGTGTGCACTGCTGTCCTTGCAACACCACTACCAGCCAAGTTCCCATCTGGACCAACACGAGACATATTCTGATCACGACAGGCAGGCGCGAACCACGTCGGCTCTAGCCATTAGCAGAATGGTGAACCAGGAGCTGCGCACAACGTGTCTCCTCTGGTTTCTCACAGCAGGAGGTGCGATTCAGAGGTGAGGGCGGCTAATGGGATCAAACAATCCGCCGATCCGCTAACATCTGTGTCCCATCCCAACCAACCATGCCAAGGCTGAAGCGCTCCGACCCCTTTCCTCTCCCATTCCGTATTAATTGATCACATCTCAGCAAAAGCTTCTTTGGAGGTGGATCAACGTGACTGGAAATCTGCAGTGCTTAAATGATCTTACGGTAGTGGTGATGGGTGGTGTTAGGGAGGTGTTGGGTTGTGGTCAGGGGTGGGGTTTACGTTACCCAATCAGCTGCTCCTTGTTCTCCTCCACCACCGTGGGGGGCACGTTGGAGACCACCACTTGCATGTCCAGCTGGTTAACCACAGACACCTGAGGACATGAACCAATCCATTAACAAAATTCACTTGCTTGTTTAAAATAACAACTTACTTGTTAAAATAACAAGCGACTCACAATTTCTAACACTTTACAGATGTAGGTGAATGTAGAATTAGGAGTTTTGTCCGAAGAGAGGTGTGGTGCATTTGCACAGATTGGGAATTAAACCCCAATGAACCCCAGTCCCTAACAGTAGGGCCAGTAATGTTACCCACTTTCCCACACCAGCCACACCTGATCATAAACACCTTGCAGCTAGCACCTAGCGCACGTCTTTTGCATGCCTCGCGTTGGCCCTCCTCTAGTTCTGAACCGGACGTCAGTTTCTGACCACAAGACTCTAGCTGGATGTACGTGACCTCTCTCAGGAGGAAGACCTCTCTCAACCCCACACGGACACTAATGTGTACAAATTCCTGCCGCCCTCCACACCCACAGCCATGCAGTTTCCATGGCAGTGCTGATGCTGTGTTGGAAATGGCCCGCGACCTCAGTGCTTGGCAGATGTCATCTGTTAGCAACTGGCCAGTGATTAAAGGGAGTAGCATGGCAACACATACAGTCTGCAGTTGTAGACGTGTGGCTGTACTCAAATAACAATATGTATATATGTATACATGTCTATATGTATATTTAACTGCAGTTGTAGAGTTATAGAATGTGATTATAAACAGATGAACCAAATAAAGCAGACCTGCAGGTACTAGGGAGCTGTTTGGAATAAAGTGACTGGTTTGTGAATATAAACTACCCAGAGAAGTGAATGGTTTTCTTTAATGTTTCCCCAGTCCAAAGCCCACTTTAAGCCATTCTGGTCATGTGTGTATCTACATTTTAATGGTCAGCAATTTAGGTGGTGTGATAAGCCAACGCCAGTGTGTGTGTGTGTGTGTGTGTGTGAGGTCAGAACTGACTCGAGCAGAGCACAGGTCTTCTGCTTTTGTCTCTTTGGCTCCATTAAACAGCTGTTACCAGATCTGGTTGCCCAGCGCTCTATCGCCCGTTCGGCGTGTCCTATCGGGTGTGAACGTGTGTTAGAGGGGCGGGCCCAAGACATGAACAGTCCCCCCTGCACCTTTCACTGCGGTGCTATTCCACCGGACTGGAGTGGCCTTCAGGTGCGTGCCACTGGCAGGGCGTTCTGGAAGGTTCTGGAAGAGTGTCTGACAGGTTTCAGGTCTGAGCTGCCATCTAAGATAAGATATGGGCTTAGCACAGAGTGGCACATGTCCAGAGTTCTGGGAAATAGGATTAAGTCGAATTAAAAATGAATTCAATTTAAAATATGTTTTAGTGGCCAATGGCATTGAATATGTAATTTTAGAATTAGAATTGATTTGGGTAGAAAATGTAATCTTTATCATTATAACCCTTATAATCCAGATATTCAAAAAACATGAGCAATGAAATGAATTAAAATGTACAGTGGCATGGACATGTCTCACACTTTCTCTCTTGGACATTCTCTTACTCTGTCTCCCCCTTTCTCTAGCTGTCTCTCTCTCTTTCTCTCTCTCTAGCTCTCCTTCTTTCTTTCTCTCTCTAGCTCCCTCTTTTTTCCCCCTCCTTTTTCATTTGTGTTTTTTCCTTTCGTTTTTGTTACTTATCAGTTGTTTATTGTTTGCGTTTGAGGGAGATTTTATAGTTTTTTTGTGTTGTTTTGTGCATAGTGTTTGTTTTGCTTTGTGCTAGTGTGGTTGGCGTCTCTTCCTGGGCGCCATGGCAACCCGCAGTGAAAGTGGCCGCAGATGTAAATGGTTCAGTAGAGGAGTGCAGTCTGGGTGTGTCGTGGGGCACGACAGTATCTTATCTGCATCCAGAATGAATAGTTTGATTTGTTTCTGGATAGCATTGATAGTTTCTGATGTCGTGGGTCGTGGTGTCATTATTAATGAAAGCTTAATGAAACTGTCTCGCTTTGTCCAACTAATGTCTCCGATTAAGAAAATTCCCCTCGGATGTAAGTCACCATTATTAAAACATGTCATGTCTTTTAGGAGGCACATTTTTATGATTTTGAAAGATAACACGACTGATGTTAATGTCGCATTTAAATTCAAAATTGATTATTTTAATTATCTGTTCTGTGCTACAACAGAAACGCTGAAATGCTTTGGGAGGGGAAGGCCATCTCATACAGTGCTGTCTGGAAAAAGTGGACCACATACCAAGAGCTTGAGTAAATCAATTCTGGAACAGGACGGGAGAACCAGGTGAGGGCCTGAGGACAGTTCTAGAATCATGGTGGATAAACACAATGTTGGAGGTAAGGAGAGCAATGATGGGCATGAGGGGGAAGACATCGGTCAGTCTAGAGATGGTGAAAGTGGAACTGTGAATAGGCACAGAAGGGATTATAATTTAAGTCAGTCTGGAAGTGTGGGTTGTGCAGCAGTGGGAGTAGTTAAATCTGTCTGAGGACGTGGACGACACGCTGGCTGGTTTGGTTAACTCTGGTGATAAAGTTCAGTTACTAAAAGGAAGAAGGACCGTCTCAGTCAGCACAAAACACAGAGTGCGAGATTTATGGCAGCGGATGAGCAGATGGACGAAGTGTCGACTGAAAACCCTGAAAATGATTCGTTTGTTTCAAATGTTTCCTTGTATTTGCAGTCCTGTAGTCCTGGAGAAACAGAAAATGTTCAGAACATTCTTGGAAAATACAAAACATGCAAAAGGGGTGAAAGAGAACTTTCCAGATTGGGCAAGTTTTATACAGTATTTGAAGCAATTTGGATGGAGATAGTGGACCTCCAGCACTTAACAGATTCCACGGGAAACGTAGAGCATATTAAGGAGCTTCAAGTAAAAGGATGGGAAACCTGGTCCATTTTCATTTTCAGAACATGACACGGATGCTCTGTCCAAGTTTTTCTTTAGATTAGAGCATAAAAACGGTCAGAGAAGAAGGATCCATGCCTTGAAGTTGGAGTCTGGTACTGTACTCTCAGATCCTATGGAGATTTGTAGGAGAGCAGCAGTTTTACACTAGGCTATATACCAGTGACTATAGAACACACCAAGAGTTGGAAAATATTTTCTAAGATGGTCTCCCACAGGTGGAAGAAGAGGCCATCCTGGGTCTTGAGGGGCTGCTGTCCCTGGCGGAGTTGCAGGACGCCCTTCAGGTCATGGACGGTGGAAGAGCCCCAGGTACCAATGGACTACCAGTGGAGTTTTACAAATCCTTCTGGTCTGTGGTCAGAGAGGATGTGCTGGAGGTTATTAATGACAGTCTTATGAAAGCTGAGGCTGCCATCAAGCTGCTGTAGGGCAGTTCTGACTTTGTTGACTAAGAAAGGTGATTTACAGGAACTGAGAAATTGGAGACCTGTTTCACTGCTCTGTTGTGACTACAAGTTGTGTTTAAAAACCTTGGCCATCTGGCTAAAGAAGGTGATGGACCAGCTGATCCATCCTGACCAGACGTGCTGTGTGCTATGCAGATCCATTTTTGATAATATAACTTTAATTCGGGATCTTTTTGAAGTGTCAAGACTATTGGGTCTGGATACTGGTCTGATTTCACTGGACCAGGAAAAGGCTTTCGACAGGGTTGAACATGAATATGTATGGAAGGTTCTACCCTGGTCTAATAGCCATAGCCAAGATCAGGGTCTTGTACTGTGATGCTGAGAGTTACTGGAAGTTTGAGTGCTGCTCTCAGGGTTCAGAGGGGGATTGTCAGCGCTGGGCCCTGTCTGGAATGTTCTACACTTTAGCTATAGAACCCTTCTTACAGGTTAAAGAGTAATCTAATCTTAACTGACAGATTTTACTGTCTGTCTGTGCTGATGATGTTACTGTGATGTTTAAAACCCAATCTGATGTTGATAACCTGTTCAGCACACTGAAACAGTTTGGTAAAATCTCCTCTGCAAGGTGAACAGGAACAAAAGTGAGGCCTTGCTGGTTGGAAGCTGGACAAATAGGACACCTTGTTTACCACAGGGGTTGAGTTGTGTTAGGAAGGGGTTAAATATTTGGGAGTATTTCTGGGGGATGGACAAAAACTGGGATGGATTTTAGAGAAACTTAAAGGTGGACTTAACAGATGGAACTGGATACAGCCTCAGTACCATGTAACATATAACATCTGATCTGATCTCTTCTTTTTGGCACAAGTTAGTGTGTTACACCCTGCTCCAGGCAGTGCTAATGGAGTTGTTTTGGGACAAGTTGCATTGGCTCCCTCAGAGTGTGTTGTTTCTGTCTAATGAAGATGGCGGACAGGGGCTTGTATACCTTGCCAGCAGGGTTACAAACTTTCGGCTTTAGTTTTTGCAGAGACTTCTCACCAGGCCAGCAAATCTGGTGTGGAGACCTTTGGCCTGTGCGGTGCTTACCAGACTTGGGTGCTGGGACAAGGACCTGTCTGCTCCTAATGGATACTAAAAGACTGCCCTCACAAAATCTCCCACTTTTTTATTCTGGACTTTTTAAAGTTCTCAATTGGTTTAAGATTGAGCAGTGCGAAAGTACAGCTTCTCAGCGTTGGCTCCTGAAAGAACCTTTGTTTAAAGGAGCTCGCCTGGACATCACTAGTGGGTCGGCCTCTTCGCTGGTCAGAACTCTGTCTCTAGGGGATTTAGTAAACCTAGCAGGTCCTGAGCTGGTGACTTGTACAGAGTAGCTACCCACTTGAGTGTAAAGTCTTTGCGTTTTTCTTTGCGTTTCACAACTTCTACATAAATGGAGATTCACATTTACAGAGGAAGAACGTGTTCTGCTCAAGTCTAACCCCGCCTACAGTGGGAGCAGTGCTGGTAGTTGTCACCATCATCTGAGGACTGAGAGAGACAGTTTGGAGTAGGTGTCTGGGAAGACCCTCTACAGAGCCTGTGTTAAAGTATTAAATAGAGATAAACTAAATGGGTGGATTGATGCCCCTTGGCACTAAAAAACTGGCTCTGGGGGAAGGGCTTAACCTAGCCTGGGTTTTAAGCTTTACTCTTAAAATTTTAAGTTTTATTCTGCTCTGAATGATTTGACTAGTTTTGAAAATATTTTGGGTGACAATTATGTTTTGTGCTATGTGAAAGTGCTTTTTGGTGATTTTTTGAGTTAAATTTTCTTTTTCCTTTTTGAAATTGTAAGGTGTGTTTAAATGTTGTGTGCTTATATAATATAATTGCTTAATAAAGTTTATTGTGAAATCTCAATCTTTCTCTAGTCTCTCTGTGTGTGGCTCTGCTTCTCTCTGAGTCTCTCTCTCTCTCACACACACACTCACCACCACTTGTGCACTACTGCTCAAACCCTGTCCGTAGTTGTCGGTGGCGATAACGTCAAATCTGAAGTAGTAGCGTCGCATGTTCCGGTACACGATGGCTGTCTTAATGATGCCTGTGTAAGGTTCGATCACGAAGCTGTCCTTCCCGTCAGCCGTGGGGGGGGTGGTGAGTCGGTAGCGCATGGCGCTGTAATTCCCTGTGTCTTTGTCCAGAGCCTAAAACAGCGCACACACACACACACACAAACAAACAAACAAACAAACACAAACACGCACGCACAGAGGAATGGCCATGAGCTTCCTGCAACAATCCTTGCAGCAAACCTGCAATTCCCACCCTGGCCATGAGGGGGAGATTTAAAGCTAATGATGATGGCATGTTCACTGTAACACTAAACTCCACCAAGTTGAACATTCTCAGGGTTTCTCTGCAGAGATGCTGATTTATAATGGATCTTTATGGTTGTGTCATTGTGGGAGGGACATCTGGTGGGAGGGGCATCTGGTAGGAGGGGCATCTGGCAGACACGAATCAGCATACCCGCGAGACACTTCACTACACACTCACACACTCTCATCCTGAAGGTTCGCCAAGGCATTAACTGGCGATGAAAAACCACTGGTATGTCCACATATAGCCTGCACTCTGCAGTTCAGGTCTCAAGGAGGCTTGTGAAACACACTTAGTGTTTGCCCAAAGCCAAGTGTCTGTCAGTCTTTCTCTCGCCAGACTTCATTAGCTCTTTATTCTTCTGTTTGGTCCTGTTTCTCTGCTGGATGTAAAGCAGAGGAGAGGTAAAGCTGTCAGGAGGCCTTGTTTATCTCTAGAGAGGCAGATCGCATCAGCGCTAATTAGTGGTGCAGAGCAGAAAAACTTGCCTTCTCTCCAAGTGAGGCACGCACCGCCAACATTCACACAACGGAAACGTGCATTTTTTAAAATCCTCATCTCGTTTCACAATTACCAGTACAAGCAGCAGATGGCCCCCTTCCGAAAAAAAAGTGACTGAAAAGTAGATTAGTGTGATCTACAATTTAGACAGGTGCTTCAGCAGAACCCCACCTGCACAGGCTCAGGGGTCTGTCTGTGTGGGAAAGAAAGACACAGACGTCTCTCTGCTTCACCCTTCACACCTTCAGTCTCACACACACACACACACACACACACACACACACACACGCACGCACACGCACGCACGCACACACACTGCTGCGTGTGTGTGCATATGTCAGGGTATTGTAGGGACCTGTAACCAAGGTCCCTACAGACATGGACTGATCCACTTACAGAACACTGTAACTAGAATTACAGTCTACTGTTATTTATTTGGCCTGATTGTTGATATGCATCTGTGCATTTTTGAATAGTCCAGCATGGCTATCATACTCTCACCTCAAGTATTCACCCTGTCCAGCTTGAGGTGTGTGACAGGAAGACATAAAATGTGTTAAGGGAAAAAATATAAAAACCTCCAGACAGAAGCAACACGTCTCAGACTACAAACGCACCGACGTCTCTTCCAGCTTAGAAACAGTGACCCGTAGTGTTGGGAACAACATTTCTAAAGGGAAAGGTTTGTCTCTTAAATTGAGACAACATTTCCACATCGTCTCAATGATATGAGGTCATAACTCATAGCGCTTCCAGACTGTACGAATATAACAATTTCCTGTCACGGTCCAAATGTTGCGTAGGCTTTCTAAATAATTTATGTCACATTAACTTGACAAGCCTTTTCACAAGAAGGCAGCGGATCAATCAACATTTTCTACGCAAATGTTATGAGCGTTCTGAGTTTGTTGTTGTTGTTTTTTTTTAAAAGATTTACTTGATAGTCTTGGTACTCAGGAAAAATGTTTCACCCGCAGGCTACACCCCCCTCCCACACACACACACACACACACGCACAGACTCACACACACACACGCACACACACACACACACACACACACACGCACACACACACGCACACACACACACACACACACAGACGCACACACAGACGCACACACACGCACTCTCTCTCTCTAACAAACAGAAGATGTGGAGATTAGAGAGCTCAGTAAAACTTGATTCCAGCTTCCTCTCTTCTCTACTAAGCCTGTATAACAAACCCAGTTCAAAGCAGATACAAACCCAGACCAACTTCCCAACGTGGACACAGGAAACTACCCTGACTACCGTTTAAACCCCCGCATCACGCACACCTTTCCTGCCTGTAGGAATCCTTCACAACCTTTGATTTCCTAGTGCTGGCAGCTGGTACTCGGAGAATTATCCCTCGCTGAAATCTTCACAAATGAAGTCCGCAGAAACAAACATCATCCTGCCATTTCATCCTGTACACATCCACCCCCTTATAGGGATGGACAATACACGAGCGGAGCGAGCGTGGGGAGACAGCTGCAGCTGCAGGACTCCGAAGATGCATCTAGACGCACGACGTTAATTATAGCAGGTGACCTTGAGTGGGGGTGGAGCTTCCTTTCACCTCCAGAGCCGGAGAAGCCGTAATTATGGCTCAAACACGGCACCAAAGACCGCCCTACGAGACCGGGGTGGTGGAGAGGAGGAGGAGAGAGGGAGAGATAATGATGGAGAGATGTTTAATGGAGCTGTGCTACAGGGTAGAGGAGAAAGCCTGCTGGATTTATGAGGATCCTGGTGACATCTCTGTCCGGCTGTCGGCCGTGGGTGAGAACCCCGTCGGGGCTCTGGGCTTCTGCAGCCTTGAGAGGAGCGAAGCACACTGCATCCCGAAAGTCAGCCTCGCACACTGGACCGCAGTTTACGAAGACAACTGCCAAAACGCCATCGGGTGCAGGGGGGTAGGGGCCAGAGATTCACGCATTGCAGGAGCTACTATTGGTGTACTACTCTGCAGGACATACCTGCACCTGCAGGACGGACGTGAAGGTCCTGGCGTCTTCTGCGACCCCAGCCAGGTAGAGCGGTTTGGTGAAAACGGGAGGATGGTCATTCTCATCCTTCACGTCGATGAACACTTTGGCTGTGTTACCTGCAAACACACATATTCGCTTACAATGCTTGAAATACATGACACTCTATGGATGGTTATATCTCCTCATTAAGTGCATCATCACTGATGATAAAACAAAGAAACATCATCTGATTGAAGAGATAGAAGGGTAAGGCATTCTGGTGTAAAATATTTCCATTTCCATTTACAGCATTTAGCAGACGCTCTTAAGCAGCGCGACTTACAAAAGAGGTTTGTCATTTCCTCATAGAATACATCCTAGTACAGTACAGCAGGTCAGAGTCCAACATACCAATGAACTAGAATACTGTAGAAATACAGGGATCACTGCTGATGCCTAGAAGTGCACAATACATATAAGCTCCATCTTAGACAATGATAAGTGTAATAAGCAACAAGTACTAGAGTTTGTTAGGCAACATCAGTGCGGTAAACAATACCCTAAAATACTAGTACTAGTTTGAGCATGTGACAGATCTAGAGCCCCGTACTCCTGAACTGAGAAGTACAAGCCCCTGTTTAGCAGGTCGCGTTCTCTGTTCCATCCCACAGAATAATGCTGAGTCACGTCATGTTGGAGTGAGGAACTACGACACAACAGCATCATTCATCATCCTGCTGGGGGGGAGGGGTGGCTGGGGGGGCATCCGGAATTTTCTTTGCCACGGCAAGCTGCACTGCACGGCTGTGAAACTCATGAGCACCGCGCCACGCGCTCCTCGCTGGGCAGCTGGGGAAGTCAAGGATCTATCCGGCGGGCTGTGGACGCCATGCAGACACACGCATGACCTCCCAGTCCGGATGGCTCACCGCACTCGACCCCTGAAGGCGGCTCTGACTTTCAAACTGAGGGACTGCGTCAAGACACCGCGGCGCTGAAGGGAAGCACGGCTCTGTGGCGACCTCTGTTAGGCGGCGCTGGTGCCACACCCCACCAGCAGAGGTGCTGTTTGAAGAGTGTGCAGTTTTCATCTCGACCCGCTTTCAAAACGCTGATGAGATCTAAACAAACGTTAATCAAAAAAGAAAGAAACAAACAAAAACCCCACACAGCTTGGACTCAACATTTTTTCCAACAGGCACTAAGGAGATTAAAAAACGCCTCTGGCAGCCTAACGGCACCTCGTTGAAATTCTGGTTACGTGATGCCTCTTGATCAAGCCCATGTGACAGCGTGAGGGTAAACATCTCCCTGTTCCGCATGCACTGAGAAATAATCCCCTCAGCTATAACCCAAACATGTGCTACAGAGACAGGACGCACCAATTAGTCCACTTGCCCACAGAGCTGTGGCCGAGGGGCCATCTGGGGGCGACACCGCCATTATCCCGCATGTCTGAGCCCTGCTGCCTGACTCACTTTTCGACGGTGCCCTCAGGTTAGAGGAGACCACTCGCATGGAGTCAGCCACCACCCGGAGCACAAAGCTGCTCTTGCTCTCATAGTCCAGCGGTTTGGCGGTGCTGATCAATCCGGTCTGGTTGTCCAGGGTGAACTCGCCTGTGGGGACAGTGGGAGAGGTGTGTGTGAGAGCTCCACATCACGTCAGTCTGGCTCTAGCTCTCAGGTCAGGTCAGCTCTCAAGGACACCGCTGATCCAACACAAAGGTCCAACACACATCTAACGTGGCTAAGAGTGAATTGATGGTAATACAATCTGGATTTGTAATTTGTGCTAACTGCACCCAACTAGATTCCATTAAGAATTAGGAACGTTAATGATACTGAGTGAAGTATTTTATTTGTCTGCTACTAAAAGCTCTCTGCAATGTTTAGGTAAAATTAGAATTTTGGGTGCATGACACCATCTACATCTGAAAACTCATTAGGAGTCATTAAGGATTATCTCTGCTTAGACGACGTCACTGCGTCAAACACCTTGGATTCAGCGATTTCGATGGTCACCCTGATTATCTTCTCCTGAAGCTCCTCTAATGAAAACAGCACGTTGATTACCTGTGTTTTCTGATTTCTCCCTGATGAGAAAGAACCTGAACCAATTCCCTCTCATTTCTGAATCGCTCCAGATGTATTCAGACACGACTTCCAATATGGCAGAGCAATTTCATCTTGGTACACTCAGAGCATGCGGTTTGATCATACTGGTGATGTGTGTCCTCTCTCTCTCTCTCTCTCTCTCTCTCTCGCCCACTCTCTCTCTCTCTCGCCCACTCTCTCTCTCTCTCTCTCCCACTCTCTCTCTCTCCCACTCTCTCTCTCTCCCTCTCTCTCTCTCTCTCTCCCACTCTCTCTCCCCACTCTCTCTCTCTCTCCCTCTCCATCTCTCTCTCCCCACTCTCTCTCTCTCTCTCTCTCCCTCTCCATCTCTCTCTCTCCTCTCTCTCTCTCTCTCTCTGTCTCCCACTCTCTCGCTCTCCCACTCTCTCTCTCCCACTCTCTCTCTCTCCCCACTCACTCTCTCTCTCCCCACTCTCTCCCTCTCTCTCTCTCCCACTCTCTCTCTCTCCCCACTCTCTCTCTCTCTCTCTCCCACTCTCTCTCTCTCTCTCCCACTCTCTCTTCTCCCCACTCACTCTCTCTCTCTATCTCTCTCTCTCTCTCTCCCTCTCACACACAGTCTGTGTGTTTTGCTCCCTTTACAGCTGTTTCACTCAAATCCTTCATTATCTTTCATTCTACAACACCTACAAATCTGTGTTACAAATCTGAATCTGTTATTTTACAAATTAGGCAAAATTACAATTCCTTTATCCAGCTGGTAACTAGGCTGTAACCTGTCATGGTTACTAGGGATTCTAGACGGGGTTTTTTTATCTGGAGCCTCATCGTAAACACAAAGCACGGAGGCGTGCGTATGACTAGCAGTCCCCTCACTAGGAGCAGCGGTCGTTTCTTTGGTCTTAGGCTGGTAGTACTGGGCTGATGCTGAGACACCCCACACTCACCCCCATCATCCCCCTCCAGGACGGAGTACACGATGGTCTGATTTACGGCAGCCGCCAGGACCACTCCCACTGCCTTTCCCACCGGAGCACTCTCACTAACAGGGGGAAACCTGCACGTACACACACACACACACACACACACACACACACACACACATACACAGGGAGAGAAAGTGAAGAAAGTGAAGAATCAGCCCAGCCCATCAGCCTCTTCTACAGGAGAGATGAAAACGATCTGGGATGTTAAAGAGGAGTTGGGGACGACTGTGTGACCTCAGATGGTAAAAAAAAGACACCTTTAATGAGATCACCATCAACAGCAGTGTCATCCAGGTCTCTTGTGTTGGGGACAAGAGCATTTACATTTATAGTGTTTAGATGACACTTTTATTAAAGGCAACTTACAATTTTGACTGAACACAACTTGAGCAACTGAGGCTTAAGGTTCTTGCTCAGGTACCCAACAGTAACAACCTAGCAGTGGTGAGACTTGAACTGGCAACCTTCTGATTACTAATCAAGCTCCTTGGCACTGAGCCACCACAGACCTCACTCAGTCTCATACTCCAGTTTCAGGGCAGTCCTAATCCAGTCTCATACTCCAGTCTCAGGGCAGTCCTAACCCAGTCTCATACTCCAGTCTCAGGGCAGTCCTAACCCAGTCTCATACTCCAGTCTTAGGACAGTCCTAACCCAGTCTCATACTCCAGTCTCAGGGCAGCCCTAACCCAGTCTCATACTCCAGTCTTAGGACAGTCCTAACCAAGTCTCATACTCCAGTCTCAGGGCAGCCCTAACCCAGTCTCATACTCCAGTCTTAGGACAGTCCTAACCAAGTCTCATACTCCAGTCTCAGGGCAGTCCTAACCCAG
Source organism: Electrophorus electricus (assembly GCF_041902795.1). Taxonomy (NCBI): domain Eukaryota; kingdom Metazoa; phylum Chordata; class Actinopteri; order Gymnotiformes; family Gymnotidae; genus Electrophorus; species Electrophorus electricus. The sequence goes on from NC_137511.1 coordinate 683,779, forward strand.
TCTCATACTCGTCTCAGGACAGTCCTAACCCAGTCTCATACTCCAGTCTCAGGGCAGTCCTAACCCAGTCTCATACTCCAGTCTCAGGGCAGTCCTAACCCAGTCTCATACTCCAGTCTCAGGGCAGCCCTAACCCAGTCTCATACTCCAGTCTTAGGACAGTCCTAACCCAGTCTCATACTCCAGTCTCAGGGCAGCCCTAACCCAGTCTCATACTCCAGTCTTAGGACAGTCCTAACCAAGTCTCATACTCCAGTCTCAGGGCAGTCCTAACCCAGTCTCATACTCCAGTCTCAGGACAGTCCTAACCCAGTCTCATACTCCAGTCTTAGGACAGTCCTAACCCAGTCTCATACTCGTCTCAGGACAGTCCTAACCCAGTCTCATACTCCAGTCTCAGGACAGTCCTAACCCAGTCTCATACTCCAGTCTCAGGACAGTTCTAACCCAGTCTCATACTCCTGTCTCAGGACAGTCCTAACCCAGTCTCATACTCCAGTCTCAGGGCAGTCCTAACCCAGTCTCATACTCCAGTCTCAGGGCAGTTCTAACCCAGTCTTGGTCACTGCCCCTCCTCCTCCAGCGCTATGAACCCTGGGAGATGTGGGAGGATGAACCACAGCACACAGGAGCCAACAGCCTTGTCTCCAGACCGATCATTTCCCACACGCCGTTCAGGACAGGATCACGACTCCATTTGCTTTTATGAATCTGACTGAATTCATTTGGGCTGCAATGGCTCCCATGGGTTCAAAAAAGGTTAAAAAAAAAACCATACAAGTAATTAATCAGCTAGCGCAGTTAAAAGAATCTCTGGAGTGCAGTCCGGACCGGAGGCATCCGGCTGCCAACGGGAGCCTAGCAGAGAGTGTTCACGGATGTGTGTGTGTGTCTGGGACAGAACAGCGACACTCCTGAACCAGATGCCTTATTAGACACAGAGGCACCTGTTTCAGACTGAAACAGCTGTCATAGGAATTTGTCACTACCACTGTGAAAAAGGTCCCATGTGGCAAACACATGGCTCAGAGCTGGATGGCTTTCACACATGTTGGAGGAGCTCAAACACACTATAAAAACAGAAATGCTACACAGGAATAAAAGGTAATGAAGTGTTTAGTGGCTTGTGGGGAAAGTGTAACATTGTGGAGCTGACGACGTATTAGAGCTCCACAATGTTACAAAATAACAGAAAAGAAAAAGTGATATAGAAAAAGTGTGTGTGTGGTTTGTAGGATTCACCTCCCACACAGACCATTACTGCATAAACACTGTGGACATGTAGACAGACATTCATACTCAAGTTACCACCACTTACCACTGCTGCTTATACTCGGGGTCTGAACACCAATCTGGACACGCTGTCCACAGAAATGCAGCCATGTCCCAAAATGAATAGTCATCCATTTTAATGTGTTCTGAACGAACACCAGGCTGCTTCTGCTTTCTGGATCTAAGGACACCTGCACTGACAGCTGGTGCTTCAGATCAGTTGCAGGACATCCTTTGCAGGACAAGCTTTTATCATGTTAGGCAGTAAGTCTGCCAGGCCAGGGTTTAGCCAGATAGCGCTGTGCCCAGCACTATAGTCTTCCCTGTGGACCACTGCACGAAGGCTCCCTGGGCGTTTTGTGTCCTCAGATGCTGCAGAATGAGATACACTTGAGCTTCCTGTTATTCCAGACCAGGAGATGTCCAAAGTTCTCACTAGCTACATCACCCTTTGTAATTCCTTCTTAAACATCACTCCATCGAACACACACACACACACACACACACACACGAATGCACACATACAAATGCGCACACACACACACACACACACACACACTCCCTCTGCCTGTAAAACCCTCTTGCCAGCACCATGCCATCCCTGTGTTTGCTCAGATAAGAACAAACCATGGTGTTTTCCTACAGCATGCTGACACAGCTCCGGTGACGACGCCACGCTAGCACACGCTCAGGTGCTGGGCTCTAATGAGGTCCTGTAACCCTCCTGCACCGCTGCTGTGTGTGCCCAGTCTCTGGGCCACGTCCCCACATCCCCCTCGGCTTCCAACACATCACTCAGGAGCCCCTCACAGGCTTAAGGTGGGTGTGTCAGAACAGACAAAACAGGACATCGAGTCCTGGACGAGACACACAGGTGCTGAGAGATGGCCAAGGGGCCGTGATGTCTGATGACTAACGTTTATCATAATAAGTCGCATTAAGTATTAAAGACTGTTTAACTCTACTGATTTGTCTGATCTAGGAACAGGAAGAGAGAAATAACAAATATCACGTAAACTAGAGATGAGACTATCATGTAGCTGAATTGTTATGACACATTTAATTTTAAAAAGCCTTTGTTTAAAACAACAGCAACATAATAAATACGTCCGAAGAAAACAAAGCATAGCATACATACAGCCGATGGGATTACACGTCTAGGCGCTACATTAACAGGGGCCACTATTTTCCAAACCTTTCCTTTGCTTTTTCCGCAGCTCACAGACCCGAGCAGATCCGTGGGGAACCTTCAAGTGACTCAACAAAAGCCACAGGCTTTGTTTTCTTGGCGTATAATAAAAGAAACCAGACACTGGCATCCGAGCACAAAACAGGAGCACGAGTTATCTAAAGCCGACCAGGGAAGAGCTGGCTAGCAGTGATTTGGCACAGATGTGTAATATTTTACCACCTTCATGTGTACGGGGCTATCTGCCCCGTGGAGCATGCACGTTAAGCGATTGCCATAGAAACAGAAGTCTCGGAGAGGGTCGCTCTGGACTACTCAAGGAGCTTGCTTCAACGCCTCGCGCCAGTACTGCGGAAGGAAGACGGAGCGCTAACGTTTGTGCTGCTAACATGGATGCTAACAGCGGTAGAACACACTGCCGATATGCAAACAAATCCTAAGAGTTCCTCGCTGCAAATATTTGGCCTAATCCAGTGAAGCGTTCGTTAAAAAAAAATAACTCTCAGCTACTACAGCTGTCTTCCATATCATTCAGCCAATACAAACAAACAAACAAAAAATACAATTAAATAAAAATGTATAAATAAAATCCCCTTTGTGAATCATGTCTATACATTTTCAATATGTGTTTATTCTCTATAGCTGATAAAATCACAATACATTTTGGATTTTCCCACTTTATTATATTGCGTCAGTATGTTTTTTATTATTACAATTTAATTTGTAGTTTTCATTTCTGTGGCTATTTGGGTGACGTGGTTTCAGTCTGTCCGCGCGTGATTTCTCGCAGAGTTCTCCTTTACAATGCGAGTCTGCCGATTACAGCACGGACCCCTCGACAGGAACAAGATCTCTGCACTCTTCTGCTAACTGCCTTCACCCCTTTTTAAGTGAAAGAGTTCTTCACGGTAGCTCTAAAGGTCCAGCGCAGCAGATTAAGCGCTGACCTTTTCAGATTGTTTGCGATCAGTGCTATTGGTAACCAGCTAGCACACTGTGCATGTTCTTTCTGAGGAGAGGCAGCAAAGGTCAAATCTCGCCCTGGTTAACCTGGTGGGACAGGACGCCTCCAGCGGAGCAGGGCTTATTGGCTCCTACTGAGCTGCACATACTGCTACCCAGAGCGTCATGCATTATGGAGGCCGTCTAGTGTTCTTCAGGAGGGAACAGCACTCCAGCCCCGCAAGTGTAACACCTTGCAGTTCATGGAGGAAGCTGCGCTCAGGTGGTTTTCGTGCAATCAATTAGAAAATTGTGAGGTAGAAAGAGGACTGGCAAGATGGTTTAGCAGATCAAATGGCCTGAAAATAATAGAAACAGTGACACTATATGACACTCGGTGGATGAATAACACCACTTGAAAGCGCCGCCAGATATGACCAGACTGCTGATCTTGCGGCTGAAACATTAGTCTCGTTTGCATATACAGCACTCATTTAGATGTTTACCAGTCATTCTAGTGAGTGTCCTACAACAAGATAAGATAATTTATGAAAGATAAATTATTTAGAGCCTTATGAATATTTCATGAGTAGCCATTTTGAGTGCTGCAGACAAAAACAAAATAAGAACGCAGAGATTTGATTGTGATGCACAGTTTGATTGGATTAAAGGGAACAGAAGCCATTGAGATGATTAACTGGCACTCTGCTTGTGATTCACTCCTGTATCCTTCAGCACTCATAGGGGTGTCCAATCATCAGAGCAATCGAAGCCAGAGCGCCACATCACTACGATCAACTTCAGCAATTACAAACAACAGCACGATGCAAAAGATAAGGCATTAGATGTCATAAAAACAATTACATTACAAAGGCTAATGCAGCCGTAATAAAGCTCTCATTTAAGATCCAGACATAACGAAACAAACAAAGATCACACTGTTACTCTGCATTAAAGCGATCTTTGAATAAAGAATAAAGAATTTTGTTTAGCTCAAACCCCTGTGATCTGCTGGGAACACTAGGTTTGCACATGTGCAGTTTTTAAGACAGTGACAGAATAGAGCTGTAATACACCAGACATACTCCACTGATAATATACGCAATGTTTGGCTGTGTCACTGTTATAGTGCCTGTTGAAGCTGAAGCAACTTAATGGACAGACTGAGTTGAGATTAATCCACACATTTTATTTACTAGGGTAGGTTTGATTAAACTGATAAAATGATGTCTTTTGTTCACATGTCCAAAACTCTTCTTCAACCTTGCTGGGGAATCTTCTCTGTAGTCACTTTATTGGGTACTGCTGCGCCAATATCCTGCTCTTCTAAGCAACAAATCACGTGACTGCAGTTGGGTCAATAAAGGCATAATGCTCATCGCCAGATCCAGTCCAACATTCTTGACCCAATTAATCAAAGCATTCAGCACCATCAGAAGCTGAAAAGCAGGTGTGTTGGAAGAACTCTCTGCAGGGCAACAGACGTCCAGGAATGGAGTTGGGAGTGATGTGAGCATTCGTGTTGGATATGGTGGTTCCAGTATCTCAGAAACAGCTGCTGTCCTGCCGGGTTTGCGTACCGCAGTCTCGAGAGTTTACAGAGAATAATAATGTGATGCAGAAATAGTGATAAGTAGTTCTGTAGCTGAAAACACTTTGTTGATGAGTGCAGACAGATAAGGCTAGCAAGGCAGGATTCAAGCTAACAGAAGGTCACAAATACTGAAAGAATTATTCTTTACAGCAGTGAAACTCACACAACACCCAGAACCATGAGGAGTGAAAGGCCTTCAAGAGCAGACACACCATCAGGTAAGAGCAGAAGTACAACGTAACAATGAGCGTGTGACCGCCAAAACTGGTTAGCCAAATAGAGATTAGAAAAACACTGCACAAAAATGAAAAAACAAACGGCACAACCCCACAAATACATCGGGCGAGCCCTGTGTCAAAGGTACAAGCTGCTGCTGTTGATGTAATTGTGTGTGGAATGTTTTTTTTGTCACACAGGAACGTTGACCCCAACTGAACCTCCTCTGCATTCGGAGGAGTAGTTGAGTATGATGGTGTGTGCACCCCCTCACAGCTGCACATCCTGCTGAATAATGCATCATGTTCACCAGTGCCACGCCATACTGGTTCCACAAACAAGGCCGTGGTTTGCGTTTACAGTCTACGTACTCCCCCAGGTCCCATTCCAGTCCGGGTGAGCTCCACCGGGTGAGATCGCACAGGTCTGAATCATAAAACCACTTCCTCATTTTATAGCACAATATCAGAAATCTCAACTGACGTATATAGTTGGAAAATTGACTAGAATGACTAAAATGAACTATAAAATGACATATATACTGGGAGAACTTTAATAGATTTTTCACTATTATTAAAGTAGCTTGTTGGACAACTAGTCTTGGTTCTTTTGTTTGAAATACAATATTTCTATTTGTCTAATATTTTCAACAGGCTTACTTTACAGGCAACCCCAAAATAACCAAATACCAAACTGTATTAAAATGAGGTTATCTGTCCCTTGGGAAGTGTATTTGATCTCTAAACTCTGGCAGTGTAACAACCATGCAAGCCACATAAGGCTTCCCTGCCTGTGTAAACTTGGTAAATATTGCATCAGGACTGTTCACTTTATCCTTCCCTTCCAAACCCACCACTCCATCTCCACTCACTTTACGTAGGAACTGATATTCTGTCGAGAGTTTTCACAGCTCCTGAGCACAGCCGATCACCGCTGCCCCCATGTTCTGCCTCACCTACAGTACCACCACATACAGCCATCGCCACCACGGTGCATTTGTACATGTGAAGACAGAGCTTGGCCAGTGGAGCTCACGCCTCCTAATTACCCTCATCACCGAAGGCCGGCGCCAGCGCGCTAGCTGGGGCCAGAACGGGCATTACCTGGGGTTTGTGCATGCTGACAAATCGCACTGCACTAACGGTTTGTTTCCTGACCCTCTGCTGCTACCATTCACTTTTCTTACATTAGCCCTCTCTGCAAATCTTCCATGTTGCACAGAGGAGGCCAGCACAGCCGGACAGCGAGTGCGGGCGGGGAGGAGGCTGAGCCAGCAACAAGAGCGGCTGCGGTGCAGCTAACTGGAGCCCGGTGTGCGGCATACGAGCAGGTGGGTGACATTGAGCAGGGACAGGGCTGATGGACACAGAGATGGGGCAGGGACAGGGCTGATGGACACAGAGATGGGACAGGGACAGGGCTGATGGACACAGAGATGGGACAGGGACAGGGCTGATGGACACAGAGATGGGACAGGGACAGGGCTGATGGACACAGAGATGGGACAGGGACAGGGCTGATGGACACAGAGATGGGACAGGGACAGGGCTGATGGACACAGAGATGGGACAGGGACAGGGCTGATGGACACAGAGATGGGGCAGGGACAGGGCTGATGGACACAGAGATGGGACAGGGACAGGGCTGATGGACACAGAGATGGGACAGGGACAGGGCTGATGGACACAGAGATGGGACAGGGACAGGGCTGATGGACACAGAGATGGGGCAGGAACAGGGCTGATGGACACAGAGATGGGACAGGGACAGGGCTGATGGACACAGAGATGGGACAGGGACAGGGCTGATGGACACAGAGATGGGGCAGGGACAGGGCTGATGGACACAGAGATGGGGCAGGGACAGGGCTGATGGACACAGAGATGGGGCAGGGACAGGGCTGATGGACACAGAGATGGGGCAGGGACAGGGCTGATGGACACAGAGATGGGGCAGGGACAGGGCTGATGGACACAGAGATGGGGCAGGGATGGTGTAGGGATGTTGGGGTCAGTTGGGGTGGGGACAGAGCCTCATTCCTGTTCAGCTCTCTATCCTAGAGCGTTCCAGAGGTAGTAATGCTCCTGATTATATTTATGCCTGTTCTCTCTTTTGATTATGAGCCTAGATTGCATGACACAGCAGGAATACTTTATTGCTTTTCTAGCTGTAACTTCTGGCATGTCACACGAGACAAACCTGCAAAACAAACCCAGTGCATTTTTTGCCTTTGTCTTTATAATGCACCACTATGGTGGCGGGTGCCACACACGGCCTGTTGTCATGCTAGGGGGGTTAAAGTGGGATTTGGGCTGTCTGTGACACCACCCAGCAGCTCTGAAGGGTGGTATAGGGCACTGTCCAGAAGAATCTCTGTCTTAAAAAAGTTATTTGTTTGAAAGTGGGCAGGCTTAAGTGCTGGACCTATACCCAGAAACCAATTTTGGTTCGAAGACATGCTGTGTCTGGAGTGTGTTTCTGTGGAGAGTTGCACTCTGCTGGAACAAAGAGACCTCGCACACATCGTCTCACGATCAAGGGTGGTGGGGGTTTTATGTACTTTGGGTTTTTCTGTTTGTTTGTTTTTCTGCGTCATTCCTAAGACTTGGAATTTTCCATTCACCTCTACAAATACTGCAAAAAAAGCTGGAAAAGTTAGAATGACAAAGACAAATATGAAAAATGGTGTTGGAAAAGGATTTTGAATAGAGGATGACACATGGGACCAAAAACAAGCTAATACAACCTGAAAATATACTACAGTACTATGAGCAAATACAAGGTTAAATCTCCCATCATGCAGTTTGTTTCTTTACGACCAGTGCCATGCCTTTTCAACACTTCATGTCTAACCGTTTTACGTTTTTTGTTTTTTTTCACATGACCTTAAGGGATGAACACATGCCTTCATTCAGTTTTATTTGCCACCTTTTCAGAAATGCATATAACATTTGTAAAACACTTGAATGGAAACACAGTCAGGGTTAGGAACTCTTGCTAATAAATTGTACCTCTAGTTCATTATTGTTGCATTTAGCTCTGTGTTGATAAGCAGTAAAGAGTACATTGTTTAAGTTCCTCGCACAACTCTTCCTAACATGAGCGCTCCACATGAGGCACAACGACTTACAGGACAGTCAGATCCCTTTTGGTTTTGTCAGTAATGTGCGGTGAATTCCTCAACCCCTTTATATAAATATCTGCTATCCTAAACGATCTCAATTACCTTAGCAGACAAAAAACATAAAGAAGTGCAAGACACACAAGCAATTACCCCGTGAAGAGTGGTACCGCAATAGTTAACAGCCTTTAGGGCTTTTCTGTCTGCCTGGACACTTGGTTGCATGGATATTGTTTTTTCTGATGTTCCTTGTTTTTAAGGTTTAGCACTTTTATTCATCACAGCTTGCCTCAAAAGATAAATGTTTATTGCATTTATCCCAGGACTTGGGGGAATTCTGGCCTGGATGAGATGTATGTTGGCATTGTAAGCAAAAAGAATTAAGCTTTGATCGTCAAAATGACAAAAATTTGAAGGTGCAAGGTTAGTGGAAGTTAGTTGGTCTTCATTAGGTGTTCAGTTAATCCGCACTGCAAAAAGCCAGACAGCAGGTATTTGGCTGCCTCATGTACCATGGGAACTGTAACCAGCAAAATCCGTTCATGGAATTAAAAATACTTCCACTTAGTCATCCATTATACATTCACTATGGATTGTAATTATGGAAATTAGCATTCTCTGCAAATTGAGTTCTGTATTGTTGTTCAGTTAAAGGAGGCTGCTGTTGTTACTCATCAGTGTATATCATGACCAAGGTGGAAAAAGTGACAAAAGGATCCTAAATAATGCAGCCTGCAAATGATCCTGTAAGCAAGCATGCAGGATTACCCGACCGCACGTTTGTGGAGTTGCTGCTTTCAGACAACCATGACAGCCTGCCGCAAATACACTAGCATACAGGACCCAATGTCAATTTCAAGCACTTAATCCTAATAATGGAATTAATCTGTGTAGCGGGTTTAATCCACATATCAGGGCCTGCGTGCTGTGTAATCCAGGCACAGGTAATTCAACTACAAGTTCAACTTGGTACATATTCCTGCCTAATGTGAACCCTGCTGTCTGTTATGATCCAGTCTCCAAACCACTCTGCACAGTGGCCCAGACGCCGGCGTCTTCTATGACCATTTCTACATCTTTAACCGAAGTACAACACAGTTACTTCCTGGCATCAATTCTTCATTTTCTACTCTTGTGCTACACACACGAGGGCTCACATGGGGTTATGACCCTTAAGATGGAGGCATGACTCCAACAGATCTCTGTCCAGGAAGGGAAACAATACTGAGCCATACCCTGGTATCAGGAGAAAAGACATGACCACCCACTGGAAGCGTGAGACCACTGGCAACGCACACAGATATGCCACTAAACAGGTAAATGCACTATCCATTAGCATTAAACTGCCTTGCCATGAAAAATGACAAATCCTTGATTCTCTTTGTCCAAAGGTGTTGAAAAAAACGATTGGCAAGATGTGATATACGCAGTGTAATGCAAATAATACAGTAGACTAACTCCCAGTGACGCATGAAGAGGAACAGGGGATAACTGATTCTTTCATGCCAGCTATTTTACTGACTGTTACTAAATTACATGTAACACATCTACAGTACCACAGCTTTTATCTGAATGGCTGCTGATGATCGCGTCTTTGATGTTTTTGTCTTGTCTGTAGGAGATTAATGGAGAACTCTCAAAAAGGGACGCAGTCTCTGCATTATCCGGACGATTCTGAAGCGTTTACGCATAATATCAGCCACTGGTTTATTTGTAGGATGATAAGCACCAAAGGATTTCGTGTTTGCGTCCATCCCAAGGTCAGTGCATCCAGCCTCTGAACAGCTAAAACACAAGCAAAGGAAATCCAGTTCCATACTTTTCTGGAGGAAATCTTCATTCTCAATGCAAAAGTCTTAAAATCTTTGAGTAAGGGATGGAGTTTTTGCAGAGTTGTACTGTAAATAAGAATGAAAATCCATAGGTTTTTAATAAATGGTTTTCCTCATGTATATTCCAGACATGTAAAGGCCATGAAACACACATGCTTTAGTATCTTTATTTATTTCAATAACAGCCATTTAGCAAACTACTACTGGAACATCTAGTGTTATTCTCCTCAGAGGCCAAGCAAATTAAACTGATTACCACTCATGTCAAATATATTAAACATTTAATTTAATAAAGTAGCCATAATGTAGTCAGAGAGTGCACCCTGCCCTTTTAAAAAACAATCCTGTGAAACACCGACACCTTAGAGGTCTGATACATATTCATAAACTGTATGATTAAAGCTTTACTGCCAATTTTACCCTCACCTTGACTTCTCTTAAGTACCTTGGCAACTCCGTAAAACAGATATAATCACAGTGAGTATGAAAATAGGAAAATGCTATTAAACCAACAAACCAGAACCAGTAAGCCTAACTGCTTCTATTCCAGAGTCAAATCTCTGGTACACAACAACCAGGCCAGACAGTCTCTCTACAGTCTCTCTCATGCAGTCTCTCTACAGTCTCTCTCATGCTGTCTCTCAGCAGTCTCTCTCATAGTTCCTATGTGCTGGCACGTATACATTCATTCATTCATCTTTCCCTGCACCTGCTATTGTGTTCTGTGCTGTGTTCTGACTGTCACCATATTAGATTTTCACAATTGTGTATATTATTATAAAAAATTATTGTGGCCAAAAGAATTCATAACACAGATATTACTGTAATATCTATACAAATCTGAACAAAATAACAAAAATGCTATAAGACAAATTCATCCTTAAATTTGTGTTTTGTCTACTTTTTGGCAAATGAATTCCGTACACTGACATGGAGAGTCTGTAACACTAACACAGCATATTAATAAAGAAAAGATACCTTCTGTGCCGCCAGCGTTACTCCTGAGGTATAACATCTGCCTTAATTACCAGTACTGAGCCACTGGCACCTCATTGTTTACAAATGTTTACAATTATCATTATCATTATTAACATGATATGAATATTTCATTTTTAAATATCATGGTATCGTGGCTAATACCAGTATATTGCGATACTCATAGGTCTGACCCATTCTTGGACATGGAAGGTACTTTTTAACCCAAAAGTTCTGATTCTGCCTGCAATCGCAAACCAGGAAAAAACATTAGCTATCAGTAAAAACACCGTGTACAGTGTGTTTACTGTGTACCAGCTATTCCAAAACACGTGAAATACATGCCTGACATACTGTATATTATTTTATAACTACACAGAATTAAATCAACACAGAATTAAACTGTGCTCTGGATTATTGTGAGCAATTCGGTCCTTTACAACTGAAGTCAACCATGCTTGTGGAAATTCACCTCATTAGAGAGTTTTGTTCTCCCTCCAGTGAAGTCTACTTCAGTATTTCTATACAACCAAACACCTTGATACCCTGAACCCAATTATGGCGATAAATCACATCTTATTAGGTCCTGGGTTGAATGTCTCTGCCTTAACAGCATACAAGAACAAACAAATAAAAAATAATGCAATAATTAATCAAAAGCCATAACTAAGTCCATTGTAACTAATTGCAACACAGAAACCTGGACCTACATTCTCCAGTTTTAAATGGGATGATATTTCATGCAGGTTTTTCACTGCTGAGGCCGAGAACGGAAACTCTTCCATTTCAACTCCTTTTGGCATAGAAAGGTTATTTAATAAAAATATTGCCACATTACCAGGAAGGATTACTGGCCCTTCCTGTTTGATGAGGACGTTGGGAGAGGGCTCTGAGGTGTGATCTACCTGTACTCCTCCTGGGTGAACACAGGGATCACGGACGGCTGTAAGACGGTTATTTCCACCAGGGTCTTGTTGAACTTCACCGGCTCGCCATCGTCATAAGCCAGAACCACCAACTAGGGCACGGGTGAGAGGAAATTAATTTCGGCGCCAAACCAGTTGGCAGAAGGAAATAATACAGGCAATAAGACAATTCTTCTGAGGCCAAGTAAACAGGATATGGCCATTCCAAAATCAGATGCTGTAGAAGAACTGGGGTTCGTAAAAACATTTCCTTCTATATCCTAACGGACCGGCGCCAAGCTTTGTACTCACACTGAATTTGGTGTTGGGCTCCTCGTTGAGGTTGACCCTCGTGAAGATGTTGCCTGTGTGCTTCTCCACATCAAAGATGGTGGCACTGTAGGGGAACTGCTCCAGGTCCACGCGGTAGTGCACTCGGCTGGCCACTGTGCCCTGGGCAGGAGGCAAGAGCAGCACTGAGCTCCAGGGTTCGCAAACCCACCCCACACACACCACTAACCTAAACAGGGAGGACTGCCAGTGTCACGTGTGCTGCTGTTTCAAAATGTTTAGGTACCATAGGCTGAGGTGTAGCCCTGGGCACATTCCACACCCACACACACACGTGACCATTCCCACCACGTGCAGACACAAACCCATTCCTACAACACACATGCAGGCATGCACTTACAGACCTGTTCACACACCCTTTCACACACACACACACACACACACACACACAGAATGGTGTGGGCTTTACTGAGGACTGAGGTGCTATGTGTAAGTCTCACTGGCTGATTCCAGAGCACCAGGTGAGAGGAGAAGGGCATGAGGATTAAGATAATGTCTGTAATCCAGGCTGCTCTCACGGCCCTGCTGGGACTAGTCAGACTTCCTCATCTCCTTCATTCACATTCATTCATCACCATAATCTCAACCTTGCAGATTCTGATTAACATCAAATCTCATTCTGTCTCCACTTTAATATTTCACATCTTTCCAGTTTAGAGATACACAGACATTGCAGATGTAATTATTTTACAAAAAAGGGCCAAAGTTGTATATTACACAGGGTACAAAAAACTTGCTAAAATTATTTGCTTTAATTTTATTTCACTTTATTATAAGTAAAGACAGTTTATGAACAACACTTGGTATTAGAAACAGAGACAATGGATGCCAGTATAAGGAGCTGGCTGGTAGAAGGGGAGACAGAGAGGGAGACAGTGGGGGAGACAAAGAGGGAGACAGTGGGAGACAGAGAGGGAGACAGTGGGGGAGACAAAGAGGGAGACAGCGGGAGACAGAGAGGGAGACAGTGGGGGAGACAAAGAGGGAGACAGCGGGAGACAGAGAGGGAGACAGTGGGAGAGAGAGGGAGACAGTGGGAGACAGAGAGGGAGACAGTGGGAGACAGCGGGAGACAGAGAGGGAGACAGTGGGAGAGAGAGGGAGACAGTGGGAGAAAGAGAGGGAGACAGTGGGGGAGACAAAGAGGGAGACAGTGGGAGACAGAGAGGGAGACAGTGGGGGAGACAAAGAGGGAGACAGCGGGAGACAGAGAGGGAGACAGTGGGAGAGAGAGGGAGACAGTGGGAGACAGAGAGGGAGACAGTGGGGGAGACAGTGGGAGACAGTTGGAGACAGAGGGAGACAACTGTGGTGGATGTAGTGGTGACCACCGCTGATGACCTGATGGAAGGCCCATAAACATAGTTCCCACAAAACAAAATCATTTGTGGATGCTGTAAAACCTGCTCAGAACACACAAATCAACCGTGACAGCACTTCTGCTACATACTTTTCCAAGCCACTGTGGGACTCGTGAAAAATGCTGTGTCTGCGGCAACTTGGACAGTTCAAAAAGGATCCATCCCCCCAAAAGACAACACTGTAAGGGCCCCCTATCAATCACTGACAGGTTTTTATCACTGAAATAGCGATGAAACAATTCTGCAGTCATGCAGACGTCCAGCTGAGACTCGTGCTAAAAGTGAAGCAACTCCAGACTTTGTGCAGGACTCTTAACTACTGAGCTCCAAGGAGAGGCCCATATCAGCACTTAGCCTCTCTGGAACGAATCCCTTTCACAAAAGGCAGAAGCCAGGAGTGTTCTTTCAGGCGCTGGTTAAGTCCTACTGTGTAGCGGAGGACTGGCGGCCTGCGTGCTGGAGAGAGGAATGACAGAGGCTCTGAGAGATGGAGCAGCTCTGGCTGACAGAGAAGGAGTGTGTACACTACCATCTGCTGCAGAAGAGCTAAGACATGCCAGGCATGGCCCCTGGGCCCCAGGAAATACACACACATGGGGGAGAATGAATATGAATGCAAGACACACACACACACACACACACATATACACAAACAGTGTGAAAATATATATGGATGGAACACACACACACACACACACACACACACACACACACACACACACATATACACAAACAGTGTGAAAATATATATGGATGGAACACACACACACACACACACACACGCACACACACATACACAACCACACTGAACTAGACTTGTATAATGCAAACAAATACCTGAGTAGTCCCGTATGGCTGTGTGTGTCCCAGTGAGTGTACCCGTACTGCCACACACAGCACAGTTCAAATATTCCGCAACCAAGTTAGTATCTACACATCTTAGTCCTGTTAAAGCAGGACAGTCTCTCCTCGTGGGGAAGATTATTTCATGCCACTTCACCAAATGATTAGAACACAAGCTGTTTATGGGTTTTTGTTAATTACATATTATATTTGTCAAGATGGAAAATTAGAATAGTAATTGAACTCTTGCTACTGAAAACCAAGTCGACTGTTTACCTTCATAAACAAATGTTCATTTCAACCTCAAAACAACCAAAAAAAAAAAAAAACGCAGAATAAACAACAGAATGATTTTAGCCTCAAGTAACGTTATTCAATGGCACTACAATACCCAGGAAGCCATGCAGAATGTACACAGAGACATTTTCAAGTTATAGCTTATTGTCCGTCTCTCCTGCCTGTAAAGTGTTGGAGGAAACAAACATGGAGTGAGAGTGAAGTTTTGGACACTGTCAGTCACTGGCGCTGTGTGGAAGGACCTCACACTGTACCATCAAAGCTCTCGTCAGGTGCTGAGATGCGAAGATCCATTCATCACATCCTCTTCTCCAAGAAGGAGGTATTTCATATTAATCTCCTTTGCACTGAGGGTGTGATGATCTCACTCAGAAAAGTTCCCCTAGAACAGCTGAATTGCAGCACCAATTGCAGGGGGAAATGACTGAGTGGCACAGCTACTCTGTGATATATGCAGGACTGAGGAACACTGGGGGGAATATTTTTAATGCCTCATCTTTTTTTCCCTTTATTATAAATGTGGTCCCAAATCATACGTTACATAATTCAGACACATGCAATAAATGCTTCACAATTACTTTCCCAATGATTAGTTTCACACCAAGCATTTTCAAAACATCTGCAAATGGAGGAGAGAGACAGAGAGAGAGAAAGAGAGCGGCAGAAAAGCACATTATGAAGGTGGTGCCATTTCAGTCAGATGCTCTAGTATTCCCAAGCCATATGCTCCATGCAGGACGGACTCAGCTCCTCTGTGACCGTCTGCCTCATGTAAAAACAGATCTGACAGCCAACAGCCACAATCTGCAACCAAACACTTTCCTTCAAGACAAGAACCATCGTCTGCCTGCCACTCTGAACCGCTCCCGTTACCACCCTGAGATTTGCGGGACATTCGCGGGAGCCCTATGTAGGTGAGCAAGTGAGTGCTGACTCCAGATCAGCCGTGTGGGTGCTGGAGTGTGACGGCGGCCAGCGGGCCCAGGGGGCAGTCTGGCTCGCCTTGCCTCTGGTCAGCCTCAGCTCACGGTGAGTTATGGACCCCAGCGACAGACAACAAATCAAGCCAGCGACACGTCAGCAGAGAGAGTGCGGTGAGAGCATGGTGACATTGCAGCAGCACAGGGAGTTTCCGTCTCCTCGGCCTCTGAAGAGAGCACGCAGGTGGGCATGCTCGTGAGGAGAGGAGAGCTCACTCAGACTCAGCTGATGGAGAGATGAAAAAGCTACGGGTGTGGTAGTCGCACACAGATGGATTCGGCTGTTCATCGCACAGGAGGTGCCGGGAGTAGCAATATGTTTGTGATACCAATCAGTGTGGGTGTGTGCGTTTGTGCAGAGGTGCATGAGAACAAGACAGAGATAGAGAAATAGAGTGAGTGTGTAAGAGACAGAATGATCCTGTGTACACGTCCATGCACACAAAGAGAGAGGAAGGAAAACAGAGTTCAGACGCTAGCTGGTGGAGCTGTGGTTCAGACGCTAGCTGGTGGAGCTGTGGTTCAGACGCTAGCTGGTGGAGCTGTGGTTCAGACGCTAGCTGGTGGAGCTGTGGTTCAGACGCTAGCTGGTGGAGCTGTGGTTCAGGAGATGCTTTTGCTACTTTGCATTTCTGACACGCACCCACATGCTCACACACAAACATGAACGAAAACACACACACACACATACAGACTATTTTTACAGGACAACAGTGTTATCTCATTGTTCCTAACAAGAGTGACTGCAAATCAGATTTAAGAGAATGAATGATAGAAGCCTATTTAATACATAGATTACTCATGGATACCGCAAACATTGCTCTTAGACAAAGCCTTCAAAAAATTACATTTGGAATGCCAAAAATTAGATTTGGAATCAACCAAGACTGCTCTGCACACATGGAGCTAGCATTATGTGATCTCTTTCTGACATCAAATCCCATAAAGTCTTCTTCCTGGTCAGGTTAGCTTCAGATAATGAATCTAGGACTCCCAAACCTTTAGCTTCAAGCAGCTTGCTGGCGTGGTTCACGTGTGTTTGGAATATCTTGGTTCACGTGTGTTTGGAATATCTTGGATCACGTGTGTTTGGAGTGTCTTGGTTCACATGTGTTTGGAATATCTTAGTTCTCATGTGTTTGGAATATCTTAGTTCTCATGTGTTTGGAATATCTTGGTTCATGTGTGTTTGGAATATCTTCTAATAAGATTTATTTGGAAAGCATTTCTGCAGCTGTCAGAAACTCGTTCTGTCCTCTTCTCCCTTTTTCTCCTCCTGTTTTTTGTGGGGGTTTTCTGCTTGACTATGTGATGACATAAATACACACAGCATTACTACTAACACGTCTGCAGCAAACACAAGCACAATGGCGGTGACATCTTGCACCATAATGCACCATAATGGATATAGTGGCAGTCCAGTGTAGCAGAGCAGATACCTCTAACATAACCATCAGATGGTTAAGAGACATGAGGACAGCAGAATTATCCAGGTCCTGTCACGGAATGCTCGCCTCCCGCAAGTCACGTGGTGCCGTAGGAGGACTTTTGTTTGTAAGCACACCTGCACACACCTGCACCTCGTTTTGTCTGTGTGTATTGAAACTCACGTCAGGGTGTGCGGCATGGTTGGTCATTATAGATGTAATGTCTGAATGGAACGTGTTTATGTTGTATCCTTGTGTATCGTGTTTCATGTTCATCGTTTATAATATGTGTGCGTCCTGCTGCTCGCCCTGTGGTACTCGGGCCACCACACGTTACAGGTCCACACACCAGTGGGTCCGTGCAGACCTCCAGAGACATTTACTGACGTGACCCTGCTGAGGTACACGCACTGATTTGCCACTGATGCTAGGTGAACGTCATTAGTGTGAGCGGGGGAGCTCATAGCCAAGAAGGGCAGTGGTTTTCTGTTCACAGGTGTAGGCGGAGCACCGTACTTCCAGGAATGATGACTCAGGCTACGGGATGTTCCAGAGAACCCCCTGAACAGAGGTTCTCCGCTTTGCAGGAGTGACAGAATGGCTAATCTGATCCACACAGAGCCTCAAAACGCGGTGGGATTATAAGAGTGCAGTGGGATTATGAGAGGGCACTGGGGTTATGAAAGGGCAGTGGGATTATGAGAATGCAGTGGGATTATGAGAGGGCAGTGGGATTATGATATTGCAGTGGTATTATGAGATTGCAGTGGGATTATGAGAGGGCACTGGGGTTACGAAAGGGCAGTGGGATTATGAGAATGCAGTGGGATTATGAGAGGGCACTGGGGTTACAAAGCAGCAGTGGGATTACAAGGGACAAACCCAGGAGGGAAGTGTGTGCACCCGGGTGACTTGTATATGAGGGAGTTGGAGGGGATGTATAGTGTAATGTATTCACTGTTTGTGTGAGCAGTCTAAAGAGTCTCAACTGCCCAGGTGAGTAAGCGGACTGCATCCTGAATGACATGTTACTCATACAAGGCCTGCAAAAGCGATGAATACATATGAGTGTTTTTGAGGGTTTTTTCCCACTTTCCAATCTGCAAGAGTTTGGGTGACTGGGTAGAAGAAAAAACAACTGTCAGTCTGGGCAGAGGAAGAGGACACACACACACACACACACACACACACTCACACACAGAACAGCTGTCAGAGTCACTCACCGGGGTGTCCAAGTCCTCAGCTTGCACGGTGGTGATGATGGTCCCCTTCGCTGCATTAGGTGCCACCATGCCTGCATACGTCGTCTGGCTGAACACGGGCGAGAAGTCGTTCATGTCCTTTGCCAGTGGAGAGGAAACAGTCAAACCGAGATAAATCACCCAATAGCAGGCAGGCAGCATCACCAACCCCCCGCCCCCCACACCAACTCCCAGGGGCTGAATTTCCACTCTACGCGATGAGGAGCGCATTAGCTGTCAACCCTGCTGCACTAAACAAAAATGGCATTTACTTGATAGCAGTTCATGAACAGCATTACGGATGTGACATGGTGGTACATGACAAGGGGCTCCCTAAAAAATTAAAAAAAAATTAAAAACAGAAGAATAAAAGCCAGTAACACTGCAATAAAACGGAGAAAGAGAAGCAGCGTCTCATCAAAAAAATAAAGAAGTAAACAGAGGTGGAGGGTTTTTCACCATGAGGTTTTATTCGCAGGGCTCACAGGCCTCCAATACAGCGCGCTTCCCTGAGTCCAAAGAGAGGCCAGTGCAGTTCAGGGGGGCAAACCCCACCCCTTGTAGGCCTCCACGTATGCCCCTCCTGCAGAAGCCAGGGTTTATTCAAGGACATCCCTGGCACAAGGGCCTGCCTAATAAACCTGAGCTGTTTTCTTGTGCATCAATAAGAAAGCGTTCCTCGAGAAAGCACTTGGAAATGGAACTGTGAGGTTTGTCCTCCCCCTCGCCCTCTTCCCCACCGGCGGGTGGTGGCACCAGCTAGCACAGAGCCATTAGGCCTACTATTTACAAAAAAGCCCTCAAACAGACAACAAAACAAAACAAACAAACAAACCCCCAGAAGTAGCAAGTGCTGTAACATCTAGTGAGAGGGACAGTGTTTCACTTCTTCCTGTGATGTTTTCCTGATCAAAGCGTGCCCTAGGGGTGTCATCACATGGTAATTACGCCGATATTACACAGGCTGCATGCACCAGGTAGCATATTCATTGCCTTTGCCGCTTTCTAATCTTCCCCAGCAACTAATTATCAATTAGCCGCGCCGTGCAAAGAAGGAAAATTAATAAATAATCCTGAACCCATCTACAGACACAATTAGCTGTTCGGCAGAGACTGGTAGGGACGTAATATGGTCTCTGTCTCCTTGCTTGGCACAGGGTTTGAGCGTGTGATGAGGCAAGGCACAAGGCATCTGTCTGCTTCACTGCCACGGCCCAGAGAGTGGACGAGGCAATACAAAGAAGAGCCAAACACACTTCAATCGGGAACAAACCCAACGGGTGTAGTGCGAATCTGTGCGTCGCAGATATTTATAGGTTGATCTTTCCAAATGGCTCCACGGCTCTGCCCACTAGCGTGGAGGATGAGCTTTGCCGGAGCTAATACAGCGAGCGGTCATGTTTGCTCAATCTCTTCTCTCCAGGATTAGAGGAAAAGAACAGCGGTCCTGCGGAGGCAGGAAATTAGCCAGAACAGCCTTCGGAGAATATCAATCCCCCTCAGCCTCGGGCTGAGCTCGCCACACGCTGGAACTCGGAACAACAAGCGCGGCAGTGTCCTCTTTCAGACGCCACGGCAACCCAACAGCAGCTGTCCTCCACTGAGAGCTAATTGCCATGCAACCTGTGTCTGCAGCTTGAACTTCTCAGCCCTGAGGAACCAGGCAGCGGAGAGAGAGAGAGTTTCACAAAACCAGCCCCTGACACCAATACAGCTGCAGTGCTTCAGAGCAATACAGTAGCAGACCATAGGTCAGTTTCCATTGGACTTACGGAGACAAACAAGAGGAGGACAACTCATCTTGTTTGTCCTCTAGAAAGTCAAGAGGGAAAGGAAAGGGCTGAGAGTTAAAGACAGGTGTTGTGCGAGCGCGGGAGTGGCTTCGTAGCGTCAGCATTCTCTTACCGTTATGGAGACAGTAACGGTGGTGAGGCCAGCCGGCATACTCCCACCCTCGTCCAGAGCCTCCACCACGAAGGTACGTGTGGTCTCCTGGGTGGAGAGCTTCTCGTAGTCCAGGGTGTACAGCACCCTCAGATCGCCTGTGATGGGGTCCAGCACAAACAGCTCCTTGGCCTCCTCTGTCCTGATGCGGTAGGTGACGTTTGAGATCATGTCTGGGTCTGACGCCTTTGAAACACACGTGTGCGGAAAAGAAGGAACAAGCAGGTGTGATGTGAGGATTGTCAGTCACATTGACCCACATGACAGACTATCAAAACCTTGGTCTGCTGAGGGTATGAAACTTGGCGGTTAAGACCTGCTCATGCTGGGGTCGCACAGTAACACCTGGTTATTTTAATATGCTAATATCTAATGTGCAGGTCCTGTCATACAGATCTGTCTGTCGTGCCAAATGAGGCACATAAATACCTACACGAAAGGTTTCTAAAAATGACAGTGAGGGTAAAAGTCCTGGCAGAGGTCTTGTGTGCGTGTGTGTGCGTGTGTGTGTGTGTGTGTGTGTGTGTGTGTGTGTGTGCGTGTGCGTGCATGCGTGCGCCTCCCAGCCCTTGTCAGGCCTGTCACTGATAGACATGATAGCTCTGTCACCAAGGTGTAGGCAGAAAGGAGCATGGCCCACACACATACACACACTCCACACTCACACACACGCTCCACACACACACACACACACACACACACACTCCACAGAGCAATTACGATCCTGTGGTAGCCTGTTGCTATTCTAGCAGTTGCATGCTGGTGAGAGTTGAGTGTTTAATAATCAGAAAATTTTATGTCTTCAAACAACAAGACATTTGAGAAGCATGGGTCTGTGATGTTGAGGTAAGGAGATAAGGTGCCCTGCGCCATAGTTAGATAATAAACCTAACCCTAACGCTAACCCTACCACTAACCCTAACCCTATCATTAACACTAACCCAACTTAATAAAGGTCACAGTGCTACAGATGTCATTGTAGCAGAAGGAAGTCATAACACATTATAACTATGTGAATAATTTTAAGATTAAAGCGATATTAAGATATTCAAACACTAGGTCATTGCTCATCTGATACGAGAACCTTCATCTACAGACCTTCAGTAACACAAACCACCACTGGCAAATCTTATAGCATGACAAGTGACCAGCTCAAACATCCTTGTCCTTACTATCCCAGTAACACACCACGCAGAGTCCATCTCTCACAAACAGAAGCCTCCAATAGACAAGACAAAGGATGTGCAACAAGGAAAGGCCAGCTAGAAGAGTTTAACACTGGAGATCATGGGCTAGAGAATGCCCGCAGTGTTCAGGTTCACCATATACTGCAGCTCGTTTCATAAAAGCTAAATAACATTCCATAACTGAAACATTATTATAGGACCAGTCAAAACGATTCTAAATGTTTTTCCGTTTTTATGAAGAACATTTATCTTTTTTTGCCCTGCTCCTGGTAGGTGCTCTACCTAGCTGCTTACACTTGCCACGCCAGCTGTGGGCTCCAGTCTGAGACGTGAAACTCTCCCAGTGTGACAGCTTGGTGGCTTCACTCTCAGTCAGCAAGCAGGCCAGTGAGTGTGGTTCTCATGTGTGGGGCGGGCCAGTTTCATTTTGTTTTGTTTTGTGGTTCAGTGAACTCACACAAGGACAGTTTTATGGCAATGTGCACACACTTTAGGGCTGAGCGTTAACCATCCACAGGTGCACTGCTTCATTAACCCCCCAGGGAGGGGGCCACACACACGCACATGCACACATAAAGTTCATTATTGGGACCCCTCCCGCCGACTGTTAGTCTGTAGACTGCTAGAGTAATAAAAGACAAGGAAATACTTCACAAGTCAGCAACACCAAACTGTGTGTACGGATGTCCTGATCAAGTGTTTTTGCCCCCGATCCAAGTCATTTTAACATTTAGTCTTCCGATATCGATTGTTGATCCGATACTTGTATTTTCCGAGATATTACTGCACAGTCCCACTTCAAGTACATTCCAGTTATTAAAATCAGTCCAGTGTTTGTTTGACAACTGAACAGCTTTGCAGCGCATTAAGAAAACATGCCTTCATCCAAGCTGCTAGTTAATGTTTATTTTTATTTTTACATAATAAAGCTAACAAAGATTTTGAGCCTCATGTACAACAACCTGAAGTGTGTGAGTGATGCAGCCCACGCTGGAGTCGATCCAGTAACAACATCAGAACTCCAAATATCTGCGCTAAAGCCACTAGCAGCCACAGCTGACAGAAAACCTCGTAGGTGGTCGTGAGCCTCACTGTAAAGCTCCGGCAGGGC
Source organism: Electrophorus electricus (assembly GCF_041902795.1). Classification (NCBI taxonomy): domain Eukaryota; kingdom Metazoa; phylum Chordata; class Actinopteri; order Gymnotiformes; family Gymnotidae; genus Electrophorus; species Electrophorus electricus. The sequence goes on from NC_137511.1 coordinate 706,567, forward strand.
CGCTTCCGAAACAGTGTCGAGATGGAAGGACGTAGCGTGGCGCAGAGACGACACAAACCTGAGTAACCTCATGGTGTTCTGCTGAGTGTTTGTTTTTAGCAGTATTGAATGTAGCTCTGTTCTACCACCTCTCGAAATGCTTGCTTTGCAGATGTTACACGTGGCTGTTGGACAGGTTTTTTTCTCCAATATAAAATATTAGTCGCATTCTGCTCTCCGTTTACGACATCCGTGCGACCACTGCGTAACACAAAGGATCGGGCTCTCGCTCGTGCTCAATAAAACCGATACCAGTTTATCATATCAGGACCTACCTGTGCGCGTGCGTGCATGCGTGTGCGTGTGTGTGCGTGCGTGTGTGAGGCGCTCACACTGAGGTGGAGGATGATGCCGGCAGGGCTGTTTTCAGGAAGAAGTACGCTGTACGAGGCTTGGGAAAACACCGGGCTGTTGTCATCCACATCCAGCACGCTGACGGAGAGCTTGACAGTGGCTCGACGGGGGTCCGTGGCCGCATCATACGCCTCCACCACCAGGTCATAGTGAGCCCTGCGCTCTCGGTCCAGCGTCGTAGTCGTGGAGATGTTCCCGTCAGACGTGATGCGAAACAGGTCGGTGTGGGTGAGCAGCCTGTATCGCACCTGCCCGTTGGCGCCCAGGTCGGGATCCGTTGCCTTAGTGACACATGGGCACACACATACACAAACGTACATACATATACATGTGTGCACAAACGTACACACACAAATGTATGTAAACACAACACACAAGGATATAAACAAAATCATTCATCAAAATATTTATATATTTAAATATTATATATTTATATACATCAGTTGTGTAGAAGCATTTCTTTGCAATGCAGGGTCAGACATATTAACAGGCGACATTTGCCGATATCACAAGTAACGCAGTCTACATAAGAGTAATGAAATGGCAAATGGACACACACACAACCACCCCCATGTTTGCGAAAGCACAAACACAAAACTACATACACGCACACATATCCACACATACACACACACACACGCACACACATACATACACGTGCACACACACGCACTCACACACACTCACACAGTACATGTTTATATGGAGACACCTGCTCCACCAGTGGGATGATCGATAACAGCAACAGCAAGATGACTGGCAGCCTGCAGCCAAGCACACAGGTGCACACTGAGGTAGTCAAATGACACCTGCTGTCTCCCTCTCTCTCTCTCTCTCTCTCTCTCTCTCTCTTCCTCTCCCTCTCTCTCTCTCTCCCTCCCTCTCTCCTCCTCTCCCCCTCTCTCTTCAAACCACAAAACAAAAGGGCTTATTAAACCAGCTCTAAACTTTACACACTTATGCTGGCAGGAGAAATCAACGGGATGTAAATCAAATCTCCAGACTCCTCTTTCTCCTTGACAAAGAACAATGCGGGCAAGCTCCTTCTGCACAGTCAGCATGCGTATGGTCAAGATTTAATGGAATCAATCAATCCCCGGGTGTCATTATCCACTTTTCATTGTTTTCGGTGTCTGAAGCTACTTCACTGGTGGTCAGGCTAAAGCACTAGTGTGCTTCTCTGATAAGGTCCGACTTACTGCCAAGAATGCAGATTAACACATACCACACTCTGTCTTTTTCTCAACAGACCCAGAGTCTCATTCATTGCCACGCAGGATCTTAGACTATGAGGAGAATGACCCGGGGGAGGGTAGGACGTGAGCATATGATCGATAGTCGAGCTTTTGTGAGAGGAAACACCTCCTTGATTTGTCTAATGATAGAAAATCAAGGCCCTCAGTTTGCTATTAAATGGTAACACAAAAGGCTGAATCAAATTTTATAGCAGTGGCTACAAAAAGGCTGCAGCATTCATTTAAAGTTTCTTATTAACTGGAACTCCTACGTAATTAGGTGAAAAAAAGCCTTAGAAAACGTATGTCAATGGCATCAAAAGACTGTCTATGGCAGTAACATAATTACAGGACCAGTGATGACACTGTCTCTTTAAATCTCACTATGAAGTCCACTGTGCCCAGTTAAAAGTTAGATCTGATGAGGTAATTTGTGTCAGGAAACAATGCAAACTTCGAGGAATTAAAAGACTTGTGCCCTCCTGCAAGGTTGTTCACCATTTCTTTTGTCAAATATGTCTTTTTCATTTTTTGACAACATGGAGCTTCTCTGCTACAGGAGAACAAAAAAGAACAGAAATTCTCCTGTTTGTTATCGTGTTCCACATCAAAGCAGGAGCCAGTAACGAAAACATTCGTCTTCGCAGTAATCAAATTAAATTTAATTAAGGCCTTATGTAGGCAAGCTATATATTCCTGTGCCATGCATCACAAGAGCAGGCAGCTCTGTTCAGGATGTCCCACTGAGGAGAGGTCACATCCTGTCAGGAAGTACAGTAATTTGTGCAACTCCCGCTTGATATCCATCTTGTTAAAGATAAAAGGAAACGGGAACCCAGCTGAAATGTTTGGGGTAGCCAGTGCTCAGTGATCACAGTGTTATTAGGAACATAATAGATGCTAACAGGACAGGGTACCAATTAGCGGTTATTCATCTTGCAGCTGTGTGCATCAAATCGTAATTGTGCTGGCTTTGACAGGACACAGTCAAGTAGATATTGTTAATAATATGTATATACATGTCTCTGTCTACACGCAAAGCACGCATGTTGACAAAGAAAGTTTTTTAAAAGGGAAAAGATCAAAGCAAAGCAAATGGTCTTTAGATAATAAAGCCCACATCAGATTGCTCCCACACGAACACTACGCATCGAACAAAAGAAAGTGATCTCCATGGCAACCCATGATGCTGTGTGTTTAACTAAGATGTCCACCCCGTGCAAAACTCATTTGCAATTAGTGGGGCAGACAAGGTCCTTTAGCAAACGCTCTTATATGCCAGTTATTCTCACCCAGAGCACATGTACAAGGGCAGGACCGCAAGGTCACTCACGGTGGGCTGCCACTACTGGGGACAGGAGACGCGAGTTAAGAGAGCATAGTAAGACCCTCCGTCAGCTTCAGCACGGGTGAGTCCCGCAGAACTACAGAAACCAACCTCTCTGTCTTGGCCTGATATCCAGCACAACCAAAGACACTGACGGAGACGCACTCACGTCCAGCCAAGGACAGGCTGCTCAGTCACATCACAACTGGCAACCTGTCTCTTGTTCTCTTTTCCTTTTTTCCATTCCTTGACTTCTGTCCTCAGAGGCGGATTCTTTGGGATCTGTTTTAATTGCTATAATACATTGTGTTATTAAATAACTGAGAATGCTTCGCTCACGACGTTCAGGTGTGCAGGTCCAGCCCAGAAGATGATCCCCATCACAATGACACTTGGTTTACTCCCTGGGAACCCGTGACTTTGGAGTTGTCAGCACCTGGTCTACCTGCTATAACAAGTGAGCTACAGGAGGTAATCAAGCCAGCAAGGCGGCCTGTGCTGTGGCGCTGAAGCCATGGTGATCTATCCAGTGAGACTCAGCTGTGGCACTGAGGCGATGGTGATGTGGTCAGTACGGTGGACTCCGCTGTGGTGCACACAGGCCTGTCCCGCTCTTTTGATGTCCACAATGAGGGGCAGTGGCATGGTGCTCTATGAGTGGTGTGTGTCCAGCATGAGCTCACCTGGGATGATGTGTTTGGGGCTCCAAACAAGCACCAAGCCATTAGTGGAACAGGAAATGCAACTTCTGAATGATCCCTCACACTCACACACACACAAACAAACCATGATTTAAGAAAAGGAGACCAAAGGGAAAACCTCTCAGGGGGCTCCTGGTTGGACTCAGTGTCATTTATTTCCCTGGAGTTAAAACAAATTGGAAGAAGCTGAGAGAACAAAAAGACCGCCTTCCCCTCCAAACATCTGCCCACATTACACTGTGATTACTGTTCCGACAAAGCAAAGGCCCTATTAATCAAATCACTAATTACGATTCCTTGTAGTTTAACAAAGACACTTAATACAGAATGTCCCTAAAGGTGATTAATTACATTTAAGTGGGCAGAAAGTTTGATGAGGGGGGCGCGGATTCAAAAGACTGCTGACTACAGGGGAGGGACTCTGTGGAACAGTAAGGTGGGGCAAAGAGTTTGGAGTTCCCTCAGACAGATGAGCTACTCTGGGCGGTTTACCAGACTGGAAGACAGGACAGTGAAATGGAAGGGAGTGGACATAGGGTTACCTTTACTTGACCCACGAACGCATTGGCCTGCTCCTCCAGAACAGTGAGATTTCGGGGCAGCAGAGAATCAAACACTGGATCGTTATCATTGATGTCGGTCACCAGCACGCTGACTGTGGTGGTCGAAGTCTGGAAATTATAAAAGTGTCAGGTCAGAATTTCAAAATCTCAATTCGATAAAAGGACATCATGAGATACAGAATAAGTAATGTACATGAGGGACAAGCATGTCACACATCTATGAGTGCTACAGCTGGATGAGTCAAGCAGACAGCATGTGAATAAAAATGACCATTAAACTGTTGAATGTGATTAATTTCATGTCTGCCTGGTGGAGACTAGTGTTTGCTTCCATAAACAAATATCCCCTTCCACTGATTAATTTACGCTGATCTGGCCAAATTGATAACATATTTGCATTCGTTATCAGGCTGTGAATGAAGCCTAATGAAAGATTCCTGCAGCTGCTGGCCAAATTAGTATGTTGGGAGTCTGGATCGGCAGGAAAAAATTGCAGTATCCAAATCAACTCTTTCTCAAGGGGGGAGCAGATAATCCAGTAACAATGATTAACTTCTGAAAGTTAACAAAGCACACAGTCTTTGCCTAACAAATAGAAAAACAGATGTTAGTGTTAATTTGGCACGTGACATTGGTAAGATAATCACAAACATCCTGTTGCCCTGTTTGTGGAGTCGTACATGACCCTGAACGTCTGATGAAGTTTAATTTGGGCAAACATATGCATGAAATTACATCTACCTTTGGAGAAAAGTTACATTCTGCAGTCGGTTGCTTTAGCATAAAGAACACTGAGTCCTGATTGCACATAAATGGCTTAAGTGGTGGTGAGTCCACTTATGCATCATTAGAACCCATAGTGTTTTTCTCTTACACAGTTGCAGGCTACTTCCAGAAGCAGCAGGCAGGCTGCACTTGGTTTCCCGGTTTCTGTCACTGTTGCATTTTCTTAGAACACAAAATAGAACAGCAAATCGAAGCTGGTGGCGATTATGTACAGACACGGACCTGTCTGAAGAGGTCCTGATACCCAGAACCACAGATGAATTTTATGCAAGCAGGTGCTGGAACACTGTTCCCGCTGGCCCTACCAGCACCCTATTCAAATTACGGTCACCATGGTACCTGGGATTCTATTCCAGGCCAATTAGGCCCCACCAGTGAGCTGGTGGTGACAAAGTGGCTTTGATTACTGGAATGATCTACTTGCCATGAATATGAAGCTTTCCCTTGTCTACTCTAATAGGGAATGGAAGCCATTACATGTTCAAAAGAGAAAATATGACTGAATGTCAGTTCCTGTCTGTTGAAGAACTCTGGAGATACTGAATCATTGTTCCATCATTTTAAATAAAATAATCTGGTAAGTGTATTACTGGCAAATATGGACACTGTGTCCTCTCTCCTCCATCACCTCTCATTTAATTCCTGTAGTTTCTATCAAGCTGATGTCAGAATTGGGTGATAAAGCAGGAAAAACAACACTGATCTGTCATGCAGCTCCATCACGCTGACTCATCTGAACCTGGGAGAATGTTTGGAAAGTACAAACAGTCTACGTAAACACTGGGACATCCAATAGCTCGAGCATGTTAGCTTCACAATCCACGACCCAGGCTGACGTTGTTCAGTTCCAGATTCAGATCAGAGGCATCAAACCATCATTCAAGCCCAACTGCGGGGATCCAGAATGCGTGCTGAGAGGTACCCTCCTGCACCAACCACTCTGCCACCACCACCACCACAGACGGTGCTCAGAACTGAGGCTCAGTGTGCATTTGAGTACTCTCATCATGTCGTCACGTATGTCTGTACCTGTGTTACTCTCAACTAGTGTCCATGTCCATAAAAAATTGGCCCCCCAGGGCCTACCCAGGTTAAGCGGTAAGGGCAAAGGAAAATACCATAAATGACCTAATGCTCCTTCACTGGAATGGACAGAGCTTTATTCAAGGTTCAGATGGCAATGAGTTTGACAGATTGTTGCCGTAAATTTATAGCCTGCTGAGTTTGCATTAAGTCAACATAAGGTTTAGCATGAGGGATGCACAAAGCTACTCAAAGCTGTGGGACAAACACAATTTTGTTCTCTGGTTTGTCAACAACACTGTGAAGAATCTAGGTGGGTTCCCTTTACCAAGGCAGAAAAGGGAAGATCATTCACAGATTGCTCCCCTTAGTGGGAGGGTGAGAACCCTGTGCATTTACATAAAACTCCTAAACAAAGGCAGCTAGAGTTTCAGGTAGAAATTCCAAGCGGGTCTGACAGGTCTGATGGGGCTCTGCTATCCGGGGCTGCAATCACATCACATACAGCTGGGTCACCTCCCACAGAGCAGAGGTCAACTAGCCAAGCTTCACCTAGAGGTCTCTGGGACGTGTCCAGTTTTCATCTCTCTCCTACTGAGCATTCCAGAAAGGTGTGTTTGTTAAATTGCCTAATGACCCAGTGGTTTAAGAAAGGTCACTGCATTTCAAGGAGCTGGACTCTCTGGACTGCACACACTCGCCTTAACTACACCCTTCAAAACCTTCCTTGGTGTCCTCAGTTGGAAATGAAGGCGAGAAGGTCAGGGAACAGGAAGAGAGTTGCAGCAGCAGGGAGAAGGTTGGGAAGAACAAGAGAAAAAGTTGGAAAGAGAGAGAGAGACAGAGAGACAGAGACAGACAGAGAGAGACAGACAAACAGACAGACAGAGGAAAGGACAGAGAGACAGACTGACGAGACAGAGAGACAGACAGACAAACAGACAGACGGAGGAAACTTTCATACATTCCTTTTTCTTTTTTCATGAGGTCACCATGTTTCAGCTCCTCTGTGCAGGAGGGGAAGGGAAAACCAGAGGTGCAGTTTCTGCCAATTAAGGTGGATCCTGATTAAATCACAGTGGTTATTCACTCGGTAGCACATGGGAGTGGAGGGGAATTTGTATTCATTCTCCATAAAGGTCACAGTGCTACCATGCTAAAGTGGTACTAAAAGATGCCAAGGCGCCCATCTTCTGAGCTCCTGATGGGATAAATCTGTTGTCTGCCGGCTGCCTCAACAAGCTGGAGGTGAGAGGAGAGTGGGTTTGCTTTAGATCGGAGAATTCTCTTAACGCCCCCACCTCGCCCAGAGCAGGTGAAATATCATCAAGGATGCAAGCAAGGAAATTAGGCCAATGTCCTTGGAAACTGATGTTAAACCTGAGGTGTAAAGACTCTTTTGTTCCACGCCGCTGTGGGAGATGACGCTAGCGCATCCATGGGAGACTGTGGCTTACCCACGATGGCAGCTCGGCGAGGGAACAATCTGTAATTAAGAGAAAAGGGGGAAAGAGCACTGGGCTCGTTTATCTCCATCATTGCAGCGTAATCGCTCGGCAGTGAGATACACCTCACACCACAGTTATTTCAATCAATCACAGCGGGTCCTCAGAGAGGCCCACTTAGCGAATGCCTAGTCAGGGCCCACGGACCAAGAGCTCAGGGGCCTGGGGCATCTGAACACACAGCATGGACACTTCCACAGCGGTTAGCAAGTAAAGGCAGTGCAGAAGCTTTACCGTAGCATTTCTGACTAAGCCCTTAGCCAGGTCCAGGGTTCAAACTGGGTTTAGCTTCTTAGCAGTTCCACCTCGGCAACATGAGTTTAAGATGGAGAAACGAGGATCATGTTATCTGCTTCACGCACCAAGCGCTACGGCGCTTTTGGAAAACACCACTATGATTCGATCTGTTTCGGTGCTGTGCTCGGACTGGCCTCTGTGACTCCTTTTCAGGCAGAAGATTTGTTCAGAAAAGGCCTCCTTCCCCGTCACTTCTCTCTTGACTAAGTGGCTCAACCGAGCGAGGGAGCTTACCCCATCTGGCCTGCGGTCGGAGGCAGTCACGGCAAGCGTGTAGCGGTCCGTACGCTCCCTGTCCAGCAGCTTGGCCAGCAGCAGCAGCCCCTGCCTGCAAAGTAAAGACGCGACAGGCATGAGACCCACAGAAGGACATGGGGCCTGCAGTCACAGTTCAATAAGAACGCCACAGCAGACAAGGGATGGGATCACAGAGCAGAGAAAGGTTTGGAAAAAAAGAAGAAGAAGAAGAAAACTGCACAAGGTACGAAAATGGGGAAAGTAAAAGAATAAAGAGATTACTCTGTAAAATAGGAGGATGGACTAATTTCTTTTGCAAGGCATTAGTCAACTCTCTGCCAGCACAGCTCATCATTCTGAACAGCTAAATCAGACTCGAGCCCTGGACTCCTTGCAGGCCAGAGAGAAATTGAAAATATAGTAATTGTTCTCACACAGCTCCTCAGATGCAGAACAGGTCGTAGCCTTACAGATCACTCAGGCATTACTGCACTACTGATAATGAAGTTATGTAGTATTTCCAAGGCACTGCAGTCTGTTTCTAGGGAAAAGGCCTGGCTTATAACCGAAACCTCCAGGATGTTTTGTTGAGTCTGCAGGTTGCGAGCCTTGCGTGCTGCACTCGCGCGCAATATTTCACATCTCGTCTTTTTTGATTAGTGCCAAGATGAAATGGAAAACTTTCTGAGACGACACGAATGCTCATGTCTTAGCGAAAGCGGTTCTCAGACAAAGGCTGGGAGTTCCCAGAATGCGCGGACCTGGTGCTGACAGGCACTCTCTGTTGATGCCAAACAAACAAATGCAAGATGGCATCCTCAAGGCCTCAGTAACCGTACGTATCTATCATCTATTCATACAGAGCACTATCTGTCACAAACCTCGCAATGATTCTTCCCCATTATATAACATCAACAATAATGATTACTGATGAAGATAAAAGCATCGTGATTATTCTGAGCAGTAGCTGTAAATGCAGATAAAATGAAGCATGAATGAGGGAACCTCATGAATGAGGGATGATTTTGGCACTCTGAATGACTAATAGGCCCATGGGGGGGCATGAAGAACAGTTATCAGAAAACCCAAAAGCCTCATGAGGCAGAGCTTCCTCCATTTATTTGATTTCTGAGTCTGTGGAGGCAAGAGAAGGGGTGGGGGGTATGAGGGGAGAGCAGACAGCTCTGAGTGTCTAAACCAGCCAATATGCAACTCTGTCAGCCTGCCGTAACGCTGACTGTACGTTCTACACACACAAAGCAGCGGAAAGTCTTCAACTTTCTTGCAGAAGACATGTTTGTGGTGACTTTTTTTTCACTGTCAGGTTGGTGTGTTTCCTCTTTGCCACGTAAACACTAGCATGCCTTTAGAGATTCGCCTCCAGGCACCTTTTGCCGAACGTGTGGATTTGTTGAGCTATTGCATAAAGCCCTTTCCAAGTGGCAGCTGCCCTCAGTGTAGCGATGGCAGTGAGAGAGGTGGCCCAGGGGCCCGTGGGCCTGCCGGCAGTCATCAGCTCACTTCCTACTCCCTGCTTACTGAGACACTCCAATAGCCCGGACTTATTAATATTTTATAATGTTCACAATTTCCTGCCTTTGATAGTTTGCAAGCTCAAGAGCAGGGAGGTGGTAGGTGACTGGAGCATCTGCTGGTAACAGGCTGGAATATGAGAGGTTTATTTCTTAAGACATAATGGGCAGCCTTTTTATATTAGAGTAATCCTCCGGCTCTGCTCTCAGAATACAGGAAATAAATAAAAGAAAGATGTCTTATGAACGCATCAGCAGTTTTCACCATGAGAAAATACATATTCTGTAAAGAGGCCCTAAGTAACAAATGTGTGTAAGCCTGCTTTTTAGAAGTAAAGGAATTACTTTATTTATTGATCTGTTACTCTGCACATGCATGTACGCTTTGTGAAAGATAAAGTGTGGCCTACACTATAGAGAGTTGATGGTTTAGAAAGGTGTTTCTCAACTTTCAGCTCTTCATTCGAAGGAATCAAATATGTCTGAACTTGGGAAAATTAGGCAGAAGATACCTTTGACTGGAATTAAGTGAATCTAGGTTAAATGTAATTTCCATTGTAATTATATCATTTAATGTAATTGAAATTGTACTTGCAGTAAAGAGGAAAGCAAAATAAAGACCAGGGGTGTGTGCACTGCCTGGTATTTGCTAAAGCAGGTTTCACAGCATACAAGAGTGATGCCCCGGAGGTGTTATGGTTTATGGTTACAAAAAGCCAAGTTTAGCAGGTAAGGTTTTCTTTCAAATTAGACAAACAATTGTGCTGTCTTCAACATTAGTGTAACACTCAGAGGAAACTCACCTCAGACTGTGATCAATAAAACCATGTCAATTAACAAAACACATAGATTTGCTCTGGCTAATGTGATCTCTGCCCTACTGCAGGGAGTGTTACATTACAATATCAGTGTTCATCGTCCAGCAATAGCCACAGACTTGGTGAAACAAAAACATGTTCAAAAGCTTTCAGAGTGAGCTTACGTTTGGTGGAGCTCAAAGACGTTGTCAGGATCCCCACTCTGGATGGCGTACGTAATGGGATCCCTTTCACGGTCTGTTGCCTGCAAAAAGAAACGCAGCACTTTCATGTAACAGTAATTCAATCACTTACCTGATCTTCCACAAGGCTCTGCTCCGGTGGGAAACCCCAACAGGAACATTGCAGGATACTTATGGAGAAAGATCATGATTTGCTCCAAAAGGTTTAGGCCCAACACTATAGTATTAAGCTTTTGGGTGTATGCACACAAGGTACATTCATTCAAATTGTGTTAGCAGATAGAAAAACTCAGGCATCTATGTAAAAGGTCAAAAAAAAACCTCACTCTAAAAGTGACCTCTGACCATTTATTAATATTGCTTAAACTCACACTGTTATTATTAACATACCAGTAACTGTGAGCCTCAAATTTGAACTACTTAATTATTATACCAACAAATTACACTTGCCTATGCTCTGGTAGTTATAAGATGTGACCTCTGATGAATCAGCATCTTTCATAAAAAGTGTTCATTAGCATAGCAAATCAAGTGCCCATTACTACCAGATCAAGAGGAAACTGCACGTACATTCTTCACTACCACAGTCATGGCACAGCATGAGGCCCAGAGCCACTGTGGAAGTGGCACGGTCCAAGAGCAACAGCAGTGGGCTTTCTGTGAGACCAACGCTCGTGGTGTCGCACAGAACCAACCAGCTGCCAACCGGCCGCCCCGAGAGGCCTGTGACCATGTACCAACAGATCCAGTACCGCCTACGGAGTCCAGGAAGGATATGCCAGCACTTTCTGTAGGAACCTCCTTAAAAGGACAGCAGGCCCTCCAAACAAACTCACTGTCAATTGTTGGTACATAAAGTTTTAGGCTTAGAAAGCCTTCATGCTCTGGCTCAGCCTGGAACACCCACAAAGGTCTACAGCTCTCTCGTACTTACGCCACGGAAACAGCAGGCTTAAATCAGCAAAGCTCTACAAAGAACTATCGATTCCTATGCTGTCTGGTAAAGAAGGCACTCGGAAGCATCTAACACCCAGTTAGCAGTGTCAATTAATGCAAGAGACTCAGAAGTGGGAGATCTGAGCGGGGCTTCTGACCTGTAGCCTGAGCAGGGTGGCTCCAATCCGCATGGCCTCGCTGACCTCCAGGCTGTAGAGGAGCAGGGGGAAGCTTGGGGGGCTCTGGTTGCTGGGGGGCAGCACCTCGATGTACACAGTGGTGATGGAACTCCTAGGAACAAAACCAGCACGTCAGCCCGGGTAGGTGTGAGGGCGCGTCCCATGGGCCTAGCACCCACTGCACGTCACACGCTCTGCAGAACACAATACATTAAAAAAGTGCTCGTGCCAGAGAACATTAGCCAACATCTGCTATAGCGATCAGACATGACATATATTAATGTCTCAGCATTTTTTTAAGGCGCGTAATTACAATCACATGACTCAAGCATCTGTGGAAGTTTCCGAGAAGCTCATCTAGCTGAAGAACGGCTCCAGACACCATTGCGAGAGACGCGATAAAAATGAAGAATGAGGAGCGGAAAAGATCTCTGTATGGACACTAGAACTTCATGTGAACATGGGCGGCAATCAGATGAGCTCAAAGAACACACACACACACACACAGCTGAGTCAATACTCCTCAGTGTGTAGCTTGCAGCCTGCAGAGCTGTGAATATGACTTTATTACATTGAAGAATGTTCCGGTACAACGATGTACAGAGAGTCAAGACTTGCTCACTCATACAGTAAAACTTTTCATGTGACAGTGAAAAAAAAAATTACAGTAATTGTGCTGTCCATGTGAGCACCATCTGGACAACCCAAACAATCACACACTCGCTACCCCACACACATTCTCACTAACACTCAGCATTTTGCCTCTCTTATATGCAGGTGATCTGCGATATTCCATTTAGCCCTCCATGATTCCCATCCATTGCAAACACATTTGAACCCAAAGTCAATTTTTGGAAGGCAGCGTGTCTGTGCTCTGAGCCCTGCAACCTACGGCTGGCTTGCCGTGGAACTGGGGGCCAGCTCCCTGGAACAGCGATGCATCCTTAACGGCGGCTGTTCTATTGATCCGGCAGCCTGTCAGGATTCCTGGGGGTAGGGACCGGGCTGACGTGTGCTGGACGTGAGAGGAGGTAGCCACACTTACAGGCAGAGGTTTCCAATTTCTGCATCTCTGTGTACCAGATGGATTGGGGAGGGGCCTTGCCTGGCTGTGCTGGTCCTGAGGGACATTTCCAAAGCAAAATCTGTCACCCCCACGATGCTGGATCAAAGAGTGGACCAGGAGAAGGCATCAAGTTTCTACTATACTGTAAACTTAGCAGCCACTTTATTACAAACCCTGATCTGGTATCTACACTCACTGGTCAGTTTATTAGGTCCATCTGTCTTATAGGTGCATTTTAGAAGTGTACAGTTACACACTGTAGTCCTTCTGCTGCATTGTGCAGTTCATCAGCTCTCGTCTGTCTTTCACAGAGCCATAGGACCACTGCTGATTGCTGACCACATAGTATTTGAATGGCAAACCATTTTCGAGTCTGTGTAGTAGTAATAGCTGTAGATGTGTGTATCAGGTATCAGGCGCAAAGCGTTTCTTTTACACGTCAGCATCACGTGAGATCCACCATCCACAAAGACACAAAACAGAGAAAGCAACCATTTTGATGTAGATGATGGCTAACACCAGCTGCTGTGCATGCCAACAAATGAGCTACATACCCTAACGATAGACCCACCAGGTCTCTCTAACAAAGTGGCCCCCATCCTCTCTCCCATGGCCCTCTATGCTTACCCACACTCACCTCTGCTCAGAGGAAGGAGCACTGTCCTCCGCCCTGACGGTGAGCGCATATGAGTGTCCCATGGTCAGGTTGACACCGGGTGCCACTGTAATCAGCCCTGTGCGGTTGTCCATGATGAAGTGGCCCTGGGCCCCCGCGACAATGCTGTAGCTTATCAGGCCATTGGGACCTTCATCAGTATCTGTCGCAGTGAGCTGGAAAAGAAATCCTCTTCGTTACTTTTGGCAGGGCTTCGCCCAAGTGTGCACACGTCTCACAAAGCCACTTCGTTTGCACAACAGGTTTCTGAGGGGTAATTAGGGCAGGAGAACATTAAGGTTCTTCCAGGCATGAATTTATTTTGTGTGTTATTATGTGTTTTTGTGTGTCATTAACACAGTGACAAGATCAAGATATTAAAGCCACTAGCCTTATGAAAGTTATACAACAACTCAGATACTTCAGTACAGCATCAGCCTGTGTGAGTTTAATGTGAAATGATAAGATGTAACTAATGCAAAACTCTTGGCATTTTAAGCACTACCTGGGCATCCAAAATTTGAATACTTACACTCATAGCCTGATACTGATTTGTTTTACAACACTGTGATGGGATGTCCATGCTCCACATCCCTCAATGAAAGTAAACATCCTGATGTCCACTACAGCAGGCCTGTATTATTCCACACAGACATGAGCCCTGACCTATTTTGTCAATCACCTGCATGTCAGCGCCAACACTCTCCTAACTACTGAGCAGCCTGCAAGGTAGCGGGCTTGCGTGCAGCACTCACTCCACCAGAACCGCCTGGCTAATGACCAGCCAGAGCGGACAGATCCCGCAATTATTCCAGTCGTAAGCCTTTCATAAATGAGGCCACTAATCCTATTACTCTGGGCGAGTGGACTGTTTGCTAAAACAGTGAGTGGGTTATCGATTACCCGTAATACTGTTTCCCCGGGCTGCATGTCTGTGTAAACGTTGACACTGTAGGAGACGTTGGGGAAGGTGGGCGTGTTGTCGTTGGCATCGATCACTGTGATGTTAATGGTCACCGGAGAGCTCTCGTGAACACCATCTGAGGCGACCATCTGTTGGAAGGAGCATAGAGAGATATAACGATCAAAGACCTGAATACCAAAGCACAGAGTGGGGTGCTTTTCCAACTCTGACCCACATGGGCATTCACCTGATGTAAACATATTCAACATTTAGTAATGCTCAGTGAAGAAAAAGAACAGCACCATGCAAACAAAAATCTCTCATCACATTATTTATTTCATTCATTACATTTGTCTGATCTAATGTAGGTTATCACACCCTGATGCCTAGCACCCCAACACAGTTCCATTGAAGTATTAAAGTAGTAACAACAAGCATTTTTTTTCTGGCTTATTATTTACCATTTTATCTACTGTCTTAAATAAAAAGTTTGTACATTTTGTTTAAATTTATTGTAATGATCCTAACATTACAGTTAAATTAGAATAAGGCCTAAAATATAAGAACCAATTGCTGGACCCATAATTATCCAAGCTATTTTCCCATTAGCTAAAGTGAAATATGGCCTTGGTTAATTTATAATTCTAAAGCGCTTGTGTACACAATGTGATGATTAGTAGGACACCCCAGGGTTCTGAAGATCAGAGAGCACGTCAGAAGTCAGAGGGAGTGCATGTGCAGTATATAACCGTCCACGGGCAGCACTTTGGGAACCAGCGCAAGTGAGTCAAACAGTGACAAAAAAAACAGAATATAAAAGATTGTCTCAGTCAAAGCCATTTCCAGACAATGCCGCAGAATGCTGGCACGTAGAAGGACAGCTATAGCAAGGAGAACTGGATAAAAGCCCACAGGTCAGCACGGTAGAAGCAGTGACGTGGAAATCACACACACACTGCCGTTTTTATGTCTGTGACATTTAGCCGAACTGAGCTCAAACTCTTGGCACATCTCGCCTTGCTGTTTTGTTGATATCCTGATGCACAATCCAGTCTTTGAAAGAACCGAAAGTAAATCTACCAGCGTGTGCAACCTTCAGCCAGCACACCTAGAAAGATACAGTTTAGCACATGTGCTGTACTAATCTAGGGCCTAGTGTGGTGCTAGCTTTGGAAAGCCTGTTGGCCTAATTGTGTGAGAGGTAGCAGACTAACTACTGTTAGGCCTCTGTACCATCACAGAGCGAGAGACCTCAGTGTCGTCATGGAGATGAGAGGCCTCTGTGTCATCACGGAGGCAGACACGTTTGGGAGTGGTGTCAGTTTCATGAATGCGAACATGCCCTCAAACCCCCCCCCCCCCCCCTTGCATCTGAATCTGCCTCCATCACAGGCACTGACCTCCTCTACTGAAAGAAACGGGAGAGTCTATTTAGCGATCGACAGCAAAAAGAAACACACAGCGGTTCCTGGTATTTACAGAGTAACACAAAGCTCCAATGTGTCTGATAATCTCTGAGCAGGGTGATAAATCGACATAATGAGGCCTTTCTGGATTTAAAAAAACAAAAACAAAAAAAAAACAGGATTTGTTTTTCTTCAGGTGTATAAGACCAGGTCCTGAAAGTGTGTGTGTGGAGTAAAGAAAGAACAAACTATCCTCAAGGTTGATCTTGGAGGGATTCCAGCTAACTCGTATGCAGCACAAGGCTTCACAGTCTGAGGCTGCCAAGCGGGAAGGGCTCAAATGAAGCAGTGTGCCTGTTAACAGTCTCGGCCTTAAACAGGATCCAGCCACATTTCAACCTGATTAGACGGCTGCTGTGATCCTCCAACACCCTGGCAGAACAACCTGATAAAGCAGGCACGCCATTCGTCTGGGGGTGTAAGCCCTCCAGCATCAGACATAAAACTGTAAAAATGAATTAACATGTTGTTAGATTATGTTGTATATTACAGCATCACTCATCGATGCCAGGCTAGAGAACATGGTGATGGTAGCTGACGCTACCTGTCTTGGGTTTAAAAACTTCAGATATTTTCGAAGTTAGCCATGTTCTTTATAACTTGCCCCACAAATCAGTGAGTTAGCTGGAATGAAGGCTGTTCCGGCGATCCTGCACAGCAACAGGCCATCAATCCCCAGGCCATGACACCACCTCTAGGGGACAGGACTGGAACACTGCCAATCCAGAACACATAGTTTTGGGGACATGGAGGCCACTGCCAATACCCAGACACCCCCATCCATCTCTCTGCTCAAAACAACCCTAAGAACCCAAGGTTGTGTGTTTGCGTCGTTGGCTCATTAGCATAGCCGTGTTTGTGCTAGCAGAAGAGGGAGAGGGTTCAGGGCTTAATAACCACTGTTTTCATGATTGAAAGTTCTTTGAGGAAGGTGCTCACACCGGGGACCTCAGAACCAGTTAATGAGTAAGGCAACTGTAAGGCATTACATTACAGATGTGCGATTTATCTCTTCCCACAGTCTAATGTTTAAGAATGCTCTTATGCTGATTGCTTTCTCTCATGCCTACAATCGATCCCTCCATTCCAGCTTTCTTCTTTTTTTCCCACTTACATATTCCTATAAGCACATCAATCCAAGAGGGGCTCCGAATGAACACACACAAAGACAGACAAACATACGTGCCAAAGAATGATGGGATTTCAAATATATGTGCTCGCAAAAGAAAGGACCAAGAACAAAACAAAACTGCACATTTTTTTTTTTTGTAGTTTTATACATTTTTTGTATAGGATATTATTTTATTTTAAAAAAAAGCAGATTTGTTCAGGGTTGCTCTGTTTAAGTGGCCATAAAATGTAAAATGGTACCATAATTCGCGCCATCATTTTGAGACAGAAATAACTATCAGGGCACTGCAGACTGGCGAAACGTCTCATACGTTTCATTAAACTGGGCCTAGATCTAGATTATAACAATAACTTCTGATGGAATCTTGCATAACTAGTAAAGTTCAAAAGTGACAGTGATGAGGGTAAGAAGTCATAAAGAGGTCAGGGGTTTCTCATGGAGTCCAGGTGTGACACCCCAGAGGCTCTTACTGTGAAGCCGTAGCTCTGCTGCTCCTCGCGGTCCACGGGCTTTAGGAGTGTCAGGTAGCGGGCCAGCCCGGTAGGCGTCACTGCAAAGATGCTGGCGTAGTTGTCCAGGGAGAACTGCACCATGGGGTCTTTGGTCTGCAAGCGATATCAATCAGAGAGTGTTCAAAAGCACAGAGCATTCAAACGAAAACAGCACACCACTGCAAAGGCAAAGAACATCAGTCCGTTCACTGGATATGAAAGTGAGGCAGTCGATTTCGAAGACAGCAGGAAAGCACAAAAGAACAAACTCGTGGGTTGAGAATGGAGAGGATGAGCTGAAACGACCAGAGATCAGCAGGACAGTCGCCACGGTAACGCTAAAGCAAAACATAAGTGTCAAACAAGTTTATTCAAGATGGAAAGAACATCAAGGATGAATGTACCCACAAGCCTACTACCCTGAGACAATTGTACTTCACTAGCACAATAACAGTTAAAAATGCAATATTACGGTAAACAAAAAATATTTGCTGACATATTGAGGTAGCTATGTGACTATACCTGCAAGGTGCTGATTTATTTTAAGAGGGGTTGGTGGAGTCTTGTTAAAGAGGGAAAAGAAAGTGTTGAGTAAACTGCATCAAAGTGCTTAGCGCACCGCAGGGCTAACAGGAGTGTGCCAGTGTGGACGACCAGCAGCGTGGCCTGATCAGAATTCTGCTCTGACCCGCACCAGGGCGGCAGGTACACGTTGGCCTGTGAGCACAGTGCCTTCCTCTAACCACTTCCATTATGTGAGCTGCTTACCTTACCTCAGCACGGTAGATAATGTTTCTGTGGCCTTGGTTGTTAATGGATTAGCAAATGCGTCTGAGGAAAAATGGCCGTGATGGCAGAGGTTTCTTCACACAACACTGAATGAACGTTATTAACCTTATGTGAGGTTACTTTCTTCCACACGTAGACCTACACAGATAGGACCTCTGGTGACGCACTCATTGTCAGAGCCACTGTGCCGTGTTATGCCCTCACTTAAAGTGTAAAGACAGGCACGTATTCTCTGAACGCTAATTAGAGCGGAGAACTCTGTTAGCAGTAGCCTTTGTGCTAAAAAAAAAGAAATTTAAAAAAAAAATGTTTATTTTTTAATTTCAATTTCAGCCATCACACTGAGCTCAGTTTCCCATAACATGGCTGTACTTTTCTGCTGGGATCTGCCCTCAAGGTTCAGCAAAGACTATATGAGACACTTCAAATGCCATGCTAGCGCTCTAAAGGTAATCAGAAAACAATAAAGCAAGATGGTTACTGTAGGAAAAAGGAGAGCACAGCAAAAACGAGGGCAGACCTTACAGCTATATTTGTGCGCTACTAGCACTTCCACCAATACCAACACACTCGGTTCAGTGTGAACTTCAAGTGGGAGTCAAAACAAAAAAAAACCCTCAACATTTAAATAAACATTTTGGATTATATGTCCTGATGAGCACTCAAGGAATACGGAATAGTGAAGGACTATTAAAGTGAAGTTTAATTGTTTACTTAACAATTCTTTTTTTGCACATAAATCTTCATCTTGTATATGTAGACAAGATTCCTACCTGCTCCACATCATTGTCCATGGCGACAATGCTCAGAGGGCAGGTGAGACTGGCGTTGCTGGAGATTGTTGTTCCAACTGGAGCAGACTCCATGACAAAGCCATGATAAGTGACTAACTGGAAGTACGGCGCCTGGTCGTTCTCGTCCAGAACCTCGATGTGCAGGTTGGCGAACGCCGGGAGAGGGTGCCCGTTGTCCTGCTCTGCCTGAGAGCAAAAGTACAGACATTCAGGATGTGAATGGCAGATGGAGAAAGGGTCTGTACTAGTGTAGCTGTGCTATGAATCCAAGGGCACGATGCACATAAATGTTGATAATCTTTAAGAAAATATAATTAAGCTTTAGTAACTACTGCTCAAACCATGCCATCAAAGGTAGAGATCTACATTAATTAAGTTCCCCTTCCTATCACTGAGTCTGAGTTACTTTGGTCTGGGCACAGCTTTCATCAGTGCTGACCACAAAAGAGTTTAAGAGTGCTCCTCATTACAGAAGGCTTCTGATGCTAATTAGAGAACGCATCTGTGTCCTACAACCGCGGCTGACAATAAGACAATAAGCGTCGGAGAGGTTGTTTTTTTCCTCCGATGGAAAGCGCAAACCTCTGCAATTAAGACCAGCATTCTAATGAGACTGACACATTCAGCAGCCTGTAATTACGGCTAAACAAGCTCTAAAGAGATAATTGAGATGGTGTCTCAGTGGCTGGTTCTAAAAGAGAAGGGGATGGGGGGTCGTAGAAATGAAACCAAGTGCCCACCCAGGGCTGAAGCGCTGAGCGCAGCTGAAACACACACAGCTCCGAGTTTGCCTGTGACCTGCTCTGACAGTGCCTGCTGTGGTCGGGTTCCGACCGGGATGAGGGAACGGTGCAGTGATGCCTCGGAAGGCACCCCCGCAGCCAGACCCCTTGCTGACTCAGCAGCAGGGCTTTCCGAGCTAGTGTCAGGCCCCTTCTCCATTAGAGCTGACAGCACTTAGCCTGAGTGGGAAACATGAGCTGCGGCATCAATTCTGACAAAACACTTCACTCATTCCCAGCAGATGGGAAACATGGAGTGCACCGCCCCCACCCCAACCAATTACCTCCCGCCTTCACACCAAAGCCCAACAGGCGCCCTGTTGAAAAAACCCACGCTGAGCAGACAGGTGTGAATTAGGTATTTGGGCAGAATTGAGACATTCAGTAGTCAGCATTCACTTTGTAAACACCTGATCTCTGTTACATCTAAATCAAAATTAAAAAGCAGCAAGAGAAGGCTAAGAGGGCACAGCACACTATGGAGCATATGAATAAATGTAAAGTCTGGTCTGAATGTTGGGGCCAATGTCACGTACGGAAGCAGAGTACAAGAGCAAATCAGAGTTAAAGAACAAAGAGTTTAATTAAAAAACAAATGTAAAGGCATTTAAACAACAGATGTATATTCACTGCAAAAGAGTAACACAGAATGAATAACTGACAACAAGGAGAAATGGGGAATGCCATGGGGGTATGGCAACATGAGGGAGATGGAGAATAACATGGGGGTATGGCAACATGAGGGAGATGGGAAGTATATACTCAGTGTACACAGTGACATGCTGTCAGAAACACAAAGAAAGGAGTGGTCCATTACAGAAAGGAGGGGTCCATTACAGGGGTGGGGGGGGGGTTACATAAAGGAGGGGTCCATTACAGAATGGCAGGGGCTATTACTGCCAGATGTCAGCAAGACATTTTGGATAAAACCACTACTGCCATATTGAATATTTTTTGTTGTTGAATATTTTTGTGTGTGTAGATCAAGATTCCCACAAAAAAAAAGACATTTTAGCTTATTAACTATAATTACAATTTTAATGAGTTTAAACACCATTTTAAAAGACAGTAAAAACACCAGGAATGAGTGAAAATATGTTTTAAAGAATAATGTGAATATTCAAAACTGGTAGAAATAGACCTAAGAGATGAGGGAGGTCAGCCTGGAAGACTTTGGGGAAATTCCTGGAGCATGTTTCTAAAACTGGCACTATGAAGAGCGTGGAGCACCTACATCTGAGACAACTTCATCAGAAAATGACGAAACTCATTAAAAAGTTATTTTACCAGTTTTGGAAGGGTAGACTATGTCTCAAATGCCATCTTAAACTCTGAGCACTCTTTATTGAATATTACATCAGCATTTAAGGCTGAATGTACCTGAACCTGGAGCCCCACAGGGCTTCTGTCAGTCAACCATTGCTGTAAGTCTACACACCCAACCAGTTCATTCTCAAATTCTCTACTGATTTAATTTTATTATCCCTGTTGTTGGAAGACAACCCTAATTTATTCCAAGAAAGTGCTGACAGCCTGGCCAAGTGAAAGCAGGATATCCTCATTACCCATGTCTGTGGTATTTTGGGGTAGTTCTACATGTCTTACTGCTGGGCTCAGCAAGAACATGGGCTACAGCACAAAAAAACAAGGAAGATTGGTAGCCACACCCAAAAGATTTTCCAGATAGTACAGGTGCAAGCTACTGTAGGTATCTGTATCTGTAAAGCAGACAGTGAATGTGTAATTACCTTGTTGTTCATAAAGATGCAAAAGACACTCATTTTATTTTGCATGTTTTCTACATCAGGAGGTTAGGGTGATATTTCCATATGTAAATTAAACTCATGTTTGTAAAACAGGTGACATGAAATTGGGGCTAAAAATGTTAATTATGACTGATGTGAGATGATTAAAAAGAAGTCAAAACTCAGCAGCCAATATGATTGATGGGGCTCCTTTCTGACCATAAACGGAGAGTTAATTCCTCTGGAGCGTGTGCCCCCAGATGAACACCACCCAACACTTCCAAGGGCCCAATGGAGGGACGCAGACGTAGATGGCCAGAACTCTGTCATCTTAGTGGCTCTGTTGCATGAAAGGATTACTAAAGGTTGACAGTCTCGCTGGGCCCCTCCCTCTCTGCTCCACAGAAACGCGACCTCTAAAAGACTCTTGCTCTTTTCTGCGCCAGGCTAATAGTGTTTGAGCCCCCAGAGAATTCAAAGACAGTCACACTATAGTTGGTCACTGAGGTAGTCTTAAGGTGTCGATAAACAGCAGAGATATAATAGACTAGAGAAGGTTAAAATTGGACATGGGCTTGACACTTCTACATGAGCCATGCGCACACATCACAACGCTATCGATCTTTTTTCTTTAGCAGAAAGAAACGACAAGTGTACTGAACAAGAGGATGGGAATCTCCTTCCTGTTCTGGACTGCTGATTAACACAGGTTAAGGAATGCGTAAATGCAAGGTGCGCACATCCTCTAGCAGGGTTCCACATTACATACGAACTATATCTTCATAGGAGCTCATTCAGGGTTTTGCACAGGTCTGGTTCATGGCCAGAATGTGATTACTGCCGAGGTGAAAAAGTACTAAACATCTACAGCTAAATGTGAGGAGTGGGAGTAAATCTCATCTCATTCGCAAGGAAAAATGAGCAGCCAAGCGCTCCAACTGGCCAGAAAGGGCAGTGTGTTCACAGAATTACATTCATATCATCACATTCACAGTCTGGGTGGCTAATGGATCGCTTACCAAATAAGCAACATGCCTAAACGTTTATCATTTTTAATCTGACATTATCTGTAGGTTGCCAAGCAACTGAGTACTGTTGTGACGATCTGACAGGCTAGGCATGACGCAAGTGTAGGAGGATTAGGATTAAGGGACAATCCAGTATGATCATCCATAGTACATCTGAAAGTCGCAGAACCAGGAAGGTCAGACAGAGAACCAAAACTAGATAAAATCACAGACAAAAAAACAGGAAACAAACAAAATAAAAAACATAAAAATAAAATTCTGTATTATGTATAATTATGAATATGTATATCATATATAGGATTATGTATAAAAGATAACTAAAGAACTAAAGAAAATAAGCCTACTCTTGAGATGTTATTTGAAGTAGTCACAACAGTAGACGTTAGTGCTTGATTTAAGCTACAGTAAATACATGTACAGATGTACATACATACCTACAGTTGTAGTACATTTGTACCTACAGTTGTGACCAAATGTTGACATACTCTTGAACATTTGGGCTGATTTACACTCAATTTGTGTCAATTCACACAGGTTGACACACACAGGTTGATAATGGCAATAAAGGGTAAGTCTCCCCCATCTCTGGTTTGATTGTAATTAGTGTCTGTGTCAGTGTCTCAGCTCTTGAGACGCTTATGCATCTCAACCATGGCTGTAGTGGTGCTGACTTACTGAAGCATGGGGAGAGCAACAAAACCAACAACGAATCAGCACACAGAAGCAATTCAACTTCACAAATCACAAAAGGGCATAAAAACATTTGAAAATGTCAATCACTTCTGGTCAGGTAGACCGAGAAACATTTCATACTCAACCACCAGCAAAATCTGCAAGGATGCAAAAAAAAAAACAAAAAAAACAAGCAATTTCTGCTGAAATACAGCCTTCTCTGCACAAAGTGCTGTGGCTATTTCAGAACATGCTATAAGGACGTAGTTGAACAAAAATGGTCTGCATGGTAGATTTGCCTGACAAAAGCCTTCTGCACAAATACCACAAAACAGCCCTCATACAATATGCCAACCAACCCTAGAGAAGCCTCAAAACTTAGAATCATTAAAATCATTCAAATAAAATAACATAAAATTAAAAAGTAAAATTAGGAATAAAATGATTGGGGGTGATGAGTCCTATGTTTGGAAAGGACTCCTCAAGGCATGTGCAGAAAAGCACCCCAACCCCAGTGAGAAGCTCTGTGAGCTACAGCAGCACAGGGAATTTAGTCAAAAGCGGCACCAGGATGAATACAGTGTGTTTTCAGAAACTACTGGGGGACAAATTACATCCATTGTCATATTTCCACCTTGACAATGATCCCAAACACAAGGCCAAGTTGACTCTTCAGTGGCTTCAGCAGAAGGAAATGACTGGTCTGGAGTGGTTGGTGACCTCAACATCACTGAGCCACTTTGGAGAGGGACTCACACATGCAGTGCACCATGCAACCAAACAAGTTATAACTTTACCACATGAGAAAATATAAAAAGGGCCTCAAACTATGAAAAAAGACTACAAGCTGTCATTCATGACAAAGGGGTCAATACAGGACATTAATAACTATGGGTACTTCTGAACAGGCCCATTTTAGTATTTGCTGTGGTATGTTTAAGGTCCGTGCTCATATTTTCGCTAAACATGGTATACATCTTGTAGATTCTGCCAGGGGCATGTAAACGTACCAGTACAGAGATATCAGCAGCCTCAGTACAGCAAATAATTTCTTATTTACAGAGTAAACATTTGTATGAGTTGGAGGCAGAGTTCTGGAGGTCTAGTGGTAGGTAGGCCCTTATCTTCATAGGCAAGAGGCTGCGGCTTTATCTCTCAGGCAGATTGGCACTTTGTAACTCAGTCTGAGGGATTGGTGAGCCTGTTGGGTTAGTGCGGGCAGAGTATCAGGGGCAGGATTGCTGATCTCCCCACGGAGGCCCAATCCCTCGGCAAACACGAACTGTCACCTGAGAGTGATTTGTCCAATACGGACCACCAAGAGGGACCGAGGGAGACGTCTGGAAGAAAGAATAGCTCAAGCAGCCCTGAGTTTGACCTTGAAGCAGATCAAAAGCTTGTAGCAAAAACATCCCGCACACACGCAAGCACACACACACTCTTTATTACACTTAATTTCCAGCACACACTGCACACCTCTGACTCACGATACACAGTAGTCATGTAACATGTCTGCATACATCCATATCTCAGTATGCAGCTCCACTTTTCTTTGATCCTGTGGGATGCCATAGGCGGAGCTGCTAGCAAGGGGCTGTGTTTCATCCACACATTAGCCATGTCCACGCCGGGGCTCGTGGGGCAAGCGTCCCATGGCACACACGCTGCTCTTTATGCATCATTACACTGAACCACTCCACTCTCGAGCAGACTGGTACTCCCGCATGATGCCACAACGTCACGGCTGAGCTCAACCCAGCTCTGTCTCACTCTCTCTCTTCCTTCTCCCTCTTTTCCTCTCTCTCTCCCTCTTTCTCTTCCCTCTCTCTCCTTCTCCCTCTTTCCCTCTCCCTCTTTCTCTCTCTCCCTTTCCCTCTTTCCCTCTCTCTCCCTCTCTTTCTCTTCCCTCTCTCTCTCTCTCTCCCTCTTTCTCTCTCTATCTCTCCCTCTCCCTTCTTCCCCCTCCCTCTCTCATACTAATTCTTTTCCTACCTGCTTCACAATCCACCGCACAGCAACTGGCAACCAAATCACAGCAGCAGATTTCTATCCTTACCTTGATCACCAGGTCAAATCGCTGGTGCTGCTCACGGCTGACGGGCTGTAGAAGCCTCAGTTCGGCCGTTGTGCTGTTCAGAAGGAAGTAGTCCGCGTATGACTCGGGTTTGCCTGAGGGAGGGGAGGGAGGCATCAATCAGGGAAAATCATTTTGCCAGCAGTTCGAAATGCATTCAGTGCCACATTCATTTTGGAACAACGAACCCTCTGCAGGGGCGGGGCAAGGGGGTAACACGCAATAACACAAAACGGCAGCCTTGGTCCCCCAGTGCCAGCCCATCCTCCCCCGTCGGTGCCTGGGTCTAATTTTGGAGCAGTGCAGGAGGGTGTCTACCTCACCCTGGGCCAGAAAATGCCTCCCCGCTCCCGGTGAAACAGAGCCATCCCTCTGCCCTGCCTTATCTTCATGTCAGACATCCTCCCGCGACGAGTCTGACCTGAATACTGACAGCGAAAAGCCCAGCGGACTCCTACCGATGAGAATGAAATAGAGGATCCCTGGTCGGTCGGAGGGCGGCTGGATGTTACGGTCCTGGTCGACAGCCTGGATCGGCGGGGTCACGTTGACTGGGTTCACCTGGTTCTGTTGGATAAAGAGAAGCTGTTAAATGAGACTTTTCCATACGCTTTCTCACCTCGTGGAGATAAAAGGCTAATGCAGGAAGACGTCAGTGATTACCATCTTTTATTGCTCTCTGCCGAGATACTTTAGCACCTTTGATTCCAACAGCAACATCAAGGGCATTACAACCCCTTGTCTGAGCACCCCATGGCTGGGCAGCGAACGTGGACGAGGGGAGAAGGAAACCGAGAGCTCGCACAGGGTACACGCAAGCAAAGGAGTCAAGAACAATACGGCCAAAAAAGTATTATCTTAGACACAAGAGGGGCTGCTAAAGCTCTCCTTCAGCAAACCATGAGCACCCAAACTTCATCCTTATCATCTATGAGCCTGGGCCTCCTGCTCTCGCTCGCTCTCTCTCTCTCTCTCTCTCTCTCTCTCTCTCTCTCTCTCTCTCTCTCTCTCTCTCTCTACCTCTTCTGCATGGATGTGCAGAATCACACTCTCTCTCTCTCTCTCTCTCTCTCTCTCTCTCTCTCTCTACCTCTTCTGCATGGATGTGCAGAATCACAAACACAGGGCCTGGGTGTAATCTCAGCAGCCAGTAAATAAGTAGCTCATCCATAATTCAGCCAGCCCGCCGAAAACCAATAATCACACCATTAAGAAGGGAGACTGGGAGCTGGGGGGTGGGTGGGGGATGGGCAGGCAACACACCAGCGGGCGAGAAAGACGGCTTTGACGAAAGCTGCTCGGCAGGGTAGCGTAGAAGATTAGCACGCGCCTGCTCTTTGCTAAGTGCAGCTCAGGACTGCTGTAACCACATGGAGGAGGATGGCAACAGGACTACCGATGTGCCTGGTAGGCTATAGCGCACTGGAGCAGTGGAGCATGGGAGAACCAAGCAGCACCGCAGGAAATGGGCATTACACATGCATACCTGCTTATCCACACAATCTCCATCGCATGTTTTACAAAGATAAAGTGGCAAAGGTGTAGGGTACTACAGTGCAAACATTTCATTTGGTGTGCAAGCCAAAGTGCTATTGGTTACAGTGGCAAACTCATAGACTGACTATAAAAGCTCATAGACGGTAAGCCAATGATACATAATCCATTAATTTAAAACAGAATTAGTAGACATGAATACTACATGTTATATATATATGTTATAAGCTATATATCTAATGTTGAGTGGTCTGAGTCCAGTAGTCTTCATTCATTCACTATTAGCCATATGACATCAAGTAAATAACACTCTCAAACAACACCCTAGCAACTCCCTTTGCCTCTGTTCGCTCCAAAAAGCAAATTCCATCCACGTGTAACCAGAGAGAGTGATGTCCGGCCTGTCCAGCCCGGTCTGGCCGATCTAATAAGGTCCAGTAGCAGCTCATCTCCAACCTGCCCGGAAGAAATGGATCTGCCCCTGGCACGGTGTATTCCCCCCGCCCCCCTCCATGCAATTACAAAGCAGGCCGTAAATCACAGGTGTCCGCCGAGGCCTCCGGCCACGATTGGCCGGGACACTCCCTCAATCACTCATTATCTGCGAAAGACATGGGCCTGGAACATCAGTTAGAGGAAGAGGTGGGATAAAGACTTCACCCACTGCTTGACATCATCACCCGTGCAATTAGTCATGGTTTGAGCATGGCGGGTTTCTAAACGCCCTGCGTTTGCCTACGTTCAGGGTGTTAGGTCTATATGAAGATAAGTAGCTTGGTTCCCAAATGCCACGTGCTGTGTGGTAATGTCTGTTGAACTGGTTTACTGAGACAAAGCCAGCAGGACCGACCAGGGACTTTCCCCTAATATAGCCTTCCTACAACCAACAAATCGAGATGTTAAAACTGCTCAAACAAATCCCTTCACACTTGCTTCCTTGATGCTAACAATTCCTGACAGCGACGCTTGGTACTAAAGTGTAAGTTAGATGTGTACATCCATCCTAAGCCAGTCGGAACAGGCAGTATCACCAACCTGGCCTTGGTTAACCCTCCGTGAGACTGCAGTTTGCAAACGTGAAGCTGAACTGACTGGCTAGCATGCAGGAGTTCACAAGTATCATGCACTACTTAATGGAGACAGTGTCTTGGGAAGACAAGGAGCACAGATAATGGCCACCGCTTCAACTCCTGGGAGGGTTGGTCTCCCAGAGTGGTGAGCAGCTAGTCTCCTAGAGTGATAAGAGTGCAGAGTGATGGGAGTGCTGGTCTCCCAGAGTGATGGGAGTGCTGGTCTCCCAGAGTGATGAAAGGAGACCACCACAGGCCCCATCTCGACCGCTCAAAATCTGAATTATGAAACGGATAAAGTGGAATAGCGGGAGCGTGAAGTCTGGGATTTACGGAGGCTCCTGCTGAGAGCAGAGGAGGGGTCAGACTGGGGGGGTGCAGCAAAGCCGAGAGCAAACTCAGCACTTGGTGTTTACACCACAAGCACCCCACTGGCAGGCTCTTCTAAACAGGCAGGTAGCAGAGAAAAAAGTCCGCCAGCTCCCAGCAGACCAGGGCGTCTGGAAAATCAACACGGAGCCCTTGTGATTCACTCAACATCATGTATACACACACACACACACAGACCTGAACTGAGTGTGTATGTGAACTGGTTGCTAAGACAAGCAGGCAAACATAGTGGAGATTCACCTGCATTTGTACAGACACTTACTGGGGTCAGCCTGACCACCTGAAGACCCGCCCCTGAAGGTGTCACCCTGACCACCTGATGACCTGCCCATGAAGGTGTCACTCTGTCCACCTGATGACCTGCACCTGAAGGTGTCACCCTGACCACCTGATGACCCACCCATGAAGGTGTCACTCTGTCCACCTGATGACCTGCCCCCGAAGGTGTCACCCTGACTACCTGATGACCTGCACCTGAAGGTGTCACCCTGTCCACCTGAAGACCTGCCCCCGAAGGTGTCACCCTGACCAGCTGATGACCCGCCCATGAAGGTGTCACCCTGTCCACCTGAAGACCTGCCCCCGAAGGTGTCACCCTGAGCACCTGATGACCCGCCCATGAAGATGTCACTCTGTCCACCTGAAGACCTGCCCCCGAAGGTGTCACCCTGACTACCTGATGACCTGCACCTGAAGGTGTCACCCTGTCCACCTGAAGACCTGCCCCCGAAGGTGTCACTCTGACCACCTGATGACCCGCCCATGAAGGTGTCAACCTGACCACCTGATGACCCGCCCCTGAAGGTGTCACCCTGTCCACCTGAAGACCCGCCCATGAAGGTGTCACTCTGTCCACCTGATGACCTGCCCCCGAAGGTGTCACCCTGACTACCTGATGACCTGATGACCTGCACCTGAAGGTGTCACCACCCACTGAGCCACCTGCAGGCGTGGGAATTTTTTTGGGACCTTTTCTTTTCAAGTCATGCGATGTATTTTACTCACCTTTGTCTGATTACACTGTTTTCACATACCTGGCAAACCCATGTCTGAACGTACATAAGAAAAAGTCCCAGGTACTGAGGCATACATTCAAAGAAGCCCTGGTTCAGAGTAATAAATCTAGTAATAAGGTCTGGGATTTAATTTTAAGACAGATGTTACATGTACACCTAACACATTTGCGCACACGCGCACACACACGCACACACACACACACACACACACACACACACACACACACACACATACACCTAATCATACACATTCACAGAACATACACATACACTGAGGTGCATCTACAGACTCACATGGGCTCAATCTTAGATTGTATATAATTGTACAAGAAAAGTGATGACCAAGCAGATATCAATATACAATAGTGGATTTTCCCAAGCAAGGGGAGGGATAATAAGAGGTCAAAATGTAAGAGAGATGGCTGTGATTGGAGGAATGACATGTCACTAAAAGAAAACCTCAGACCCCATAAGAAGATGTTGGTTGTTCTGCTTTGTTGTTTACCTTGTTGGTCTTGTCTGTGCTAATAAAGTTTATCTTTTGTTTTTCTCTACTATCATGAATACTGACTCTCATTGCTGGCTGTGCTTAGTTATTTGGCATGACCATAGATGCGGCGGGGGGGGGGGGGGGGGTAACCATGGTAACCATCAGGCAGGTAACCTGCAAATTTGACCTTCAATGACCTTCACTGCCCTGCACCCGAGGCTCACTCTGAGCCTCATTGGCCCACATCTGAGAGGTCACACTGACGTTCCCTGACCCACCCCCGAGGTTCACCCTTATCCTCACAGAGAGTAGTTGCCTAGGCAACGAGGCTGCAACTTCCAGCATCTGTCATGTCGTCTTCCATAATTCTAATGAGTTTAATCATTTATGGGGAGATTTCAGAGGAGCTGTGCGGTTTGCTTTATTGTATTTATTACAAATTATGTTTAGTTTTGACAGTCTGCAATGTATGTTCTGCATAATGGATGTTTTATACACTTTCCTCCCAGTTCATTAACATGTTTTCAGAAACATCTTGCCAAGGTAGATTTTCTAACAGAAAATCTGTACTAGATTTTGAATTGTATGAATGACTAACTTCATTCTATCTGTTGCCACTCCATCTGTTGCTATGTCAGTTTGTGCTAGTCATTCTCCAAGTTCTTATCTAGGTGTTGGTTTCATACCACAGCTGTTGCATGAATATTTTGGGGTGGGAGACCATTTCAAGACAGCGATTAAACTGACAAAGATCCAATCTGTACTAATGGACGATACCATTCTGAATTGAATTTATATGAATTTAACTGAATTGACTCTAGGTATTGCTGTACAGAAGCAGTTCAGTTTAGAAAGGGGAGTGCTGATAGTCTGCAGACTTTATTAGTGCAGAACCCATTATTGTTGATTATTAGACTTCTGGCCATTAATAATTTACAGCATGTTACAGAATTGCTGTGCGCACCTACAGCAGACAATAAAATCGGAATGGAAGTCATTACGTAATGTGCAGAGACATCACTGGACGTGTGTCTGCAGCACAGTGCCTGTCCCTCACACTTCACTGAGCTGGGTGCTGAAACAGACCCGCCCCATCTGTGCTGTGGTCCGGGAAAGGACTTCAAACAGCCCTTGTGGCTCAGTGGGAATGGACAGCACTCCC
>NC_137511.1:742500-870000 GCF_041902795.1 Electrophorus electricus
TTCCCCTGCGGTCAGTGACTGCTGCTGACTGATGCCTCAGGGTCCGCTGGACTCCTCATCAACCTGTCAGTCCCACGCTTCCGGACCCGTGCCTGAATCGATAGCAAGAAATGACGTGCAGCGGTTTTTCTCAGGCTGCAGCAGCCTGTGGAAAGGCTGTCCATCGCTCTCCACGGCTGCCCCATGTAATGAGGCAAATCTGCACTGACAGCCCCCCGGGGAGTCGCTTTCAATTAGGCAAAAGCCTCCAAGGATGCATGTTACCATCCCCACCCCTTTGGGAGGTGGCCAGCGGTCCATGACCTACAGCGGTGTTACACATTTTAACATCAACACCTATAGAAACAGTCACTGAACAGGGAAAGGGAACTTAGCCAACAGGGAATTACAGACGAAAAGTGGAGAAAATGTCTGCGTGGATGTTCCATGCTACTGAGATGGTGACACGCAATGCCTCTGACCAGATACGGACACACTCCCCTGGCAGAACACTTCATGTAGACCCACCACCAGCACACCAGTGTCAGGAGTATCTCTACTGTTGTCTTGTGCTGCTAGTAGCCAAGAGAGATTAAAAGCACACATCACAACACAGCCTTGGAGTCAGGAGGTGGTGAATCACAGAAGCCACACTAGTCGACTGAACAGTGGCGAGTAAGCGGTCTGCTACTGGCTGTAATTATACAGCAGGCCCTAAACAACCAGAATCAGCAGGCAGGTGCTGTAGCTCCAGCTGCACACTGTATGCAAAATGTTGCATGACCCCAACTCAACAGGCAGCATTTCCAGTCCTTACCCACCAATTATCAGCACACTGTGAATTTTAATAATTCTTCAAAAGCCCAGGGGTGAGCACGCCGGTAGAATGAACTCAGATGCAAAGGTTTGCGGCACACTGGGAAAGTGTCTGGGATGTGTAGCAGCTGAATCTTTCCAGAATGCTACCCGGACCATCTGGGGGAATTTACCTCATTAACAGCCACGTAGTAGCGTGGCTGCCGGAAGTGAGGAGCATTGTCATTGCGATCCCTCACAATGATGCGCACCTCGTGGAGAATCACTGTGCCAATCAGCTCATTGGTGCACTGGACCTGCACCACGATGGTCTGGATGTAGGAAGGAGGCTAATAGGCAGGAAACAGATGGCAGTTAGTTTGCAACAAGATGGTCAGAAGGTTTTCCTCAGTTCATTCTCATTAAGGAGTTCATCTGGGATGTGGACTCTGAACCAAACATGCAACCCTGAAACTCTGCTTAATTTAAAAAATTAAAAAAAAGCAATTACAGAGAGCCAGATCATTTGAGTAACTTACATCCCGATCCAAGACTCTACCAGTACTGTTAAGGTAAAGACGTTGCTGGACTGGGTCTAGGATCACCCAGTTGTTGGAGTTGTCTCGCAGGGATAACGCGATGGTTCTGTCCGGGTCCTCTGTCTGCCCATTGATCTGCATGTTTTCCACCAGAAGAGTACCTGGGTCAATTACAAACAGAAGTTTCCTCATTTTACACTCAGTATGAGTGCTGCATTCAGTCCTCTATATGCCCTCTTGTGTATTTCTCCTGTTTGAGTCTTTTGTGGAATTCCTCATCGTCTCCTGTGGCTTGCAAGTCCCCCACGTAATTATTTAGATATCAATGTCATATTCAACCAAATTAAGTGTACCAAACCATTTTAAAAAGGACCCGTTTAATTACAGTGCGCTGCCAATTTTTTGCTGCTGATGTTTTTTCCTCCACTGTTTCTGAGATGAAAGGTTCAGTAATTGAACACATATGAGGGAAATCATCTTGCTTTTTTCAAGCAAGCTGTGCCAAATGATTCTGCATCAGAGTGAATATTCCTTCTGGAATGTGTGAATAATGTATTATCTCAGTGGATGTAAACCTTAAATAAAAAAACAAAAGGAATCAAGCATCTCCTGGCAAATGTGCCCCTGTCTGTTGTGTTGCTGCCATAATAACTGTTTCATGCTGACTACATCGAAATGTGCTGGCTCCACAGTTTCACAGTTGTTTTTCTGTATTAAAATGTGCCAAACGGAAACACAATCACCATCCCTTACGCACATGCCTGCACACCTACGCACACACACAAAACAAGGAAGCAAGTCCAGATTGTTTGATATGGTCTTTGGCACTCGTTTTGTAGAACATTACAATGTAAGCGCAAGAAGCTCATTGCATCCAAGCCAATTTCATGAGCCACACTAGTCTACCATTCACTGATTAATTCACTGTTATACAGAACACATAACAAACAATTTAGTTAGGTTTTCTACCACTAACATTACTAGCATAAACCTTTTACACTGATTTCTTAAGTGGGTTTGGCATGACAACATTTTGTTTAAGGGTGTTTAAGGGTGCCTAGAAAAGCCAGCTGTACTTGAAGAGAGTTGTGACTTCCTCAAGACCACGTTTGCAAAACGCTTGCAACTGAGTGGTTAAGCATACTGTGACTGGGACTGAATGCACTGAATTCGTGTGCGTGGTATCAAACATCTGGCTGCCATTCGTGCCAACACACTTCTCAGCACCTTATGACTCTTGAGACATCTCCAGAAATTAAAGCCCCACAACTCACAAGAAAAAAAAAAAAACCCAAAAAAACCACACGGACAAGAAAAGCACATAATGCATAAAAATGCTTATTTTTTTAATATCTACACATATGTACATTGTGGTCTTATATGGCAATAGCCACGCGTATTTTTCTTTGACAGTTATCGCTGTGGCGCTGCGTGGCACATTACTGCCTAACATAGGAGCGTATTACTCGTGGTTACCGCATATGGGAAATATTGGGCAGTGACGCTAATAAGGTAGGAGGAACTCGGGTAACGTGGGACACCTAAACTCAAGTGTGTTTACTCCCCGCTTTAACGATATAGTCAACAGGACTTTTATTATAGGTTTAGCATGGACGCCTTACGATTGAAATCACATGACTTCATGCAGGCGATGTCACAGAAAGGGGCAGGGCATATCTCAATCGGAAGCCACACCCCCGGGATAACGCACCGCGGTCAGTGACGTACGATCTGTCCTAAATAAGACAATAGAGATATTCAAAACTGTATTGAAGTACACAGTTCCCAGAGAAACAGAACTGTGTACTTCATCGCAATTGTGAACATCTCCATATCTCTTACTACAGTACACTGCAGTTACTGGAATCTTCTCATTGTTATCAAATTATGTTTGTGATATATTCAAGCAACACACGTGCTTGAAAAGACACAACAATGCTTGATTTTTAATACAGTTAAAGTGTTGAAATGTGCTATTTGTATAATTTTTTTCAAACATTTTGTTGTTCTACTTTATTATATTTTTAACAATGTGGGACAGTATACTTTGGGTAATTTGGTACAGTCATTTAAGTTCTTTAAATTGGGGAATTTTTAATTTAGAAACTTCCTAAGGCTGCATAATTGTTCAGTCACATCATATGATTTTTATAACCCTGCTTTGCTGGAGTATAAAATGATAAACTAAAGAGATTTAGCATATGTCCTGCAGTTGTCAGACTGTCTGTCCCTGTCTGTTGAAATTGATTGTCTGGTTAGTGACCAAGCTATTTTAAATGGTACTTAGCTAAATGTAGTGACCCAGGTAACCAGCACAATCACTTAGCTCTCTAGCCACATTAGCTTGCCTATTAGCCCACAAGTGTTAACTACTTGGTCTACTGGCAGTAGACAATGCACTGTACACACATACACACATTCTCTCTCTCTCTCTCTCTCTCTCTCTCTCTCTCTCTCTCTCTCTCTCTCTCTCTCTCTCTCTGTCTCCCCCCGCCACACACACTATTTACACATGAGTCATTAGCTAAAATAAGAAAATATGACATGATTAACCCAATTAAATGTATTAGCTTACAGAATACAATGGCACCATAGTGTCAGGAAAAGAGAGGGCATCAGAAAGAATGAGAGAGAGAGAGAGAGAGAGAGAGAGAGAGAGAGAGAGAGAGAGAAATGAGAGAAGCAGGAAGAAGCTGAATCAGACTAGTATGAAGGAAGCTACAGCTGAGTCCAGAAAGCTGGTGGAGGAAGGAAGTATCCCTCATCTTCGTGTTTTGGCCATGGCTCAGAACGTTCAAACCTTCAACGGAGATTCAGCGGCACGGGGGACGGCAATCACACAACGGGGAGAAAACTATTTATCTCCCAAGAAGATGAAAATGAGCTTCCAGAGGTTACAAAGACACTTGGGAAAAGGGGGATTATCCCAAGATATCCAGAACCTTACTTTCCAGTTCGCACAAAAAAGCAGGAATATAGGGCTTTTCAGAAACAGAGCAAAAAGCTGGCTGTGTCTGGTTTCAGGCGTTCCTGAAACTCAGGTTCAGAACTACCTGGTAGTTATGAAGTGGTTCTCTGACTAAGACTTTGGGCTTAAAAAATGCACCCATATTTGTAACTGTGATGAGATAGACCTGCACAACAACTTTGCCTCAAGGGTGGTTGCTGAGGTTGGGTGGGGGGCATGTTTCGTGGTCATTACAGGTGAGAAGGCAGAGACCACCATCTGCCTTGCCTGTTTTAATGCTGCCGGTGGGTATGGAACCGCAAGGATCATATTCAGGGCAAAGGGATGAAGGTAGAGTGGCTCCTGGGTGTCTACTAAATGCCCTGGTGAAAATGTCTGAAAAAGGGTGGATGGGGGAAGCAACATGTGTGCAACATGAGCCATGTCCACGTGTTCTGCTTGACGGACACAGCTCCCACATAGCATGGAGCTTTTAAACCTAATGAAGGACAATAATATAATTGGTCTTACATCACATGCCTCACCCTACTGGAAGCCAGCAGCCAGGGCACTCTTTAAGAGCCTGAAGCATTACTGGAGGCTAGAGGGTGGGGCCATCACTGGGGAGAACAGGGGGAAAGGCTAGACAGAAACTTGTTTTTGGCTGTCTTTTCAATGGCCTGGAGCAAGGCAGTGACCCTTTTGAATGCCATGGCTGTCTTTCAGGGCAGTGGGCTCTACCCATTGAACACAGCTCACATCAGAGAGACCTCCTAGTGCACGCCAGCCCATCACCCCCCTCAGCGCCTCTCCCCACCTCCGTACCGAGGCCAAACCCATACATGGCCCTCTTCACCAGCGTCATTATCGGTGCCCACTGGCAGGGCTCCAGAATTCTGCACCACCTCTGGCACTCGGGGTTGAGGTGGAGGCAGCAATGCAAGGGCAACAGGTCAGCAGCAGTCTTGTCTAACATCTTGGTCAAGGTGTCAGTCCAAGAAAAAACAACCACCATCAGGAAAAGATCAACTGTTCCGTCCATGAACTTCACAGGCAATGACATTTTTCCTGCATTCAGGGAGATGGGCCAACGGCAAATCTCAAGAAAAAGGAGTCATATGTGTCATCTGCCAGCACACATATGGGGACAGAGATGTAGTGAAGGCAGATTACAATGCATCCCTCTGATGTAACTTTGACCTGGTCAGTGTGGGCTTTCTCTCGGCCTTCTCTCGCCCCCAGGCCACAGACAGGACCTGATACAAGGTGTGAAGGACCTACTGAAACAAAACTGCGAGGGGAGACAACCACTCCAACTTTTCTTTTTCTAAACTAAGTCAATAACCACTTGCTATGCAGCTAGAAAGACTCAAATCTCACCTTAGTTTATTTACATTTTTTCTTCTTTCTTTGTTTATTAGTTTACTAATTTCTTATCGTTTGTTTGCATTTGCCAGAATTTGCTCATCACAGCTTTCATCAAACAAACTCATTGTGCTGCTGGAAAAGAATCCAAACTCTTGCTTTGGAAAAGCCTACATATGACTCTCCAGCTGAGCCAGCTCTGAAGTTCCAATCCCTCATCCAAGAACCCTGGTCACTGGCCTTCATTGCGTGTGCACTGTCAAACCAGCAATGCTGGGGAAACTTACACTCTCTCTCACTGCCATCCGAGCAGTTTGATGGAAGACTGACACTCTCTTTTAGTGTGCCACCCTGACGGCTTGAAGGAAGATGGACAATCTCTCTCTCTGTGCCACCCAGACAGTTCTACATGGTCGAGCGCCAGAAAGTCATCGGAACAGGCTATTCACTTTTTATGTTATCATTTGGTATCAATAGTAAATGTATTATTTATACATCACATTAGATCAGTTAAATCTTTCCTCTCCTCTGCGATAAAGCCTCCTCAGTCCTATAATGAGTTCTCCCTCTGAACTGTTTTTCCTTTTTCTCCTGATTCCTCTGTTATAGTTTGGTCATGCTTTAATCACGAATTTCGTTGGATTAATAAGTTTCCTTTGTTGGCCTTGTTTGGTTGATGAGTAGATTGCCTGGCTGGTCATCCCCACAAGTTGCTTAAACAGTTCTCTCTTCCTTTATTTCTTTTTCTTTTTGTTATATGCCTAGTTAGCTACCTTCATCCAGCACAAAGCATTTGTGTTCATTTTTTCTTGGTTGTAATGTCATGATTGTTATTATGGTGATTCTAGTGAACTGTGTTTCCTATCTCTGCTTGTTCAATAAACATACCTTGGCTTTTACGTTTGTGAGCAAAGAGTGATATTATAATGTTTAGTAGGCAAAAAATAATCACATATCGAATCAGCAACTTTCATGAGTTAAGACTGAATTATTAAATATAAAAAAATTAATTAAAATGAATTGTAGCATTTTTAACATTTTAATAAAGTGTCTGAGACAGTCCCAAAGGCACTGAAGAGTGGATTTCCTGTAAGATCTGGTGTCATGAAACATGTGCAGAAGATAATGGCATGATGGATGACAACAGGACTATCACCGGCAGATTTCTGTTCCCTGCAAAATTTTAACAGAGTGGGAAATTTAAATGAATAAACACACAAATAATTGTTACTTCCTGTTGATTGAATTTTAGTTGATTTTTTAAGAATGTTATATAATTTTAATGGAATGTTTTAAATTTATTTAAACGAGTCAACACTGTAGATCCATTAATCCTGATTAGAGATAAAAAGTATTTTACCTGACAGTTTCTTTATTTAGTTATTTCTTTATGAAAAAAAAAATGATTTTTTATATGTTTAAATGAACAAAATTTCTGCAAACTATATAAATTTTATTATTCAGATTTTTTTTGCTTTTTAAAAATTGGTGATGTTGAGCTTGGTCTGTGTAAAATAAGGTGATTTAGGTTTTGTATAAGCCTAATACCATTATCCCAGATTATAGAGTTACTTGTCCCAGACTGTAAAATTCATGCAGATTTTTTTTCTTTTGGCACTAAGAACACTAACAGGTGTGGCATCTCTCTTCTGGGTACGATATCTACAGTCTTTCTTCTGTTGCTTTTAGAGAGCATCTTAGGGTTTGTGGAAAATTATAATGTGATGATCTAACATGTTAGACAGATATCAAAATTCAAAATGACAAAAAAATGTCCCAGATTACCTGAATTCACACTACGTCAGCAGATAATATTTCATACAAAATTCAATTCGCACAGGACTTGGTGCCTTCCATTTTGCCTTATCTGTCATTTGACTTCATTGCAGGTTTTCACACAACACGAATGAACCATTTCATGTGGATTCCATGGGCCTTGCTTGGCTGCCTTGCTAAAATAGACATTTTCTGTGCCATGCTCTTGGAAACCAAACTGTGGTGGCCCTAATAAAATACTGAATAACTGTTATGTTGACATTAATGCATTAAAGTAAGTACCGTTATTTCTGTAGAGAATAAAGAGAGGCTACTGAAATGCCTCGATGCAAAGATAAGCTCCCTGAAAGCAATAAGCCTTTACACAGGACAATAGTTTATATTATAATCTATATGGCTATGTAATAGTTTATGTAAATGTAACTAAATGAAATGTAAATAGCATACTAATTGGCTTACATAAATAAAATATTTGAATGCTGAAAAAAATCATTTAATTCTCCATTTCAACTTTAAACAAAGCAAATAAGAACAAGGTGCTTAAAATTCGAAGAGAAGCAAACAAAAAAGCCCTGAGGAGAGAGGTCAAAGACCAGAGGAGAGAGGTCAAGGCTTTACAAACACAGAATCAGAAGCTTAAACCCTTAAACTTGTAAACTGTAACAAGGTATTTGATCTTAGCCATGTTTCTGTCTTCTGTATCGCAAAAGTTTTTTAATTGGTTTTTGATTATAAGACTAATGTGATTTTTTTTCCCCAGTTGGACATTATTAGCAGATTTAAGGAGCTATTTCTTTGTCAGTGTGTTACCTAACATGTCAGCCTGCCACAGTGCCTAAACCTTCCACTCAGGTACATTCTCAGTGGGCTATGGGAGAACCAGTTATTTAGATATTATTAAAACATTACTTTGATAATTTTATATCATTGCATTGAGAAATGTGAGGAATGTAGACAAGTATTAGAATGGTCTCATTAGGGGTTTCTTACAATTTTCACATATAACCATTGCTACACTGTTATAAAGATTATCTAACTTGTTTATGTATTAATATGTAAACTAATGTATCTGAAACACTACATTCCTTTTTGCACTTCTGCAGTTCAGTAACTGGAGATGTCCTCACATGACTTACATCTCTCAGGCTGAAAGGTACAAAACACTGAATATTAGCAGACAGACATTCTGGGCATGTGGCAGACGGGGTGTTTCTTGGCCAGCTATGATTAAAAATCGTGCAGTGTCTGTTTTTGGAAGGAGACCTTCCTGTGCTCTTTATATTCACTATATTTATTTATATTTCACTAGTTTGGGTTTTGGGTTTGTCAGATATATTAATGGTTCTTTATGCACAATTAGAATTTATATATTTATTACTACTTTCATTTTCCAATATCATGCAGAATCGATTTCCCTGCATACCAAAGGAAATTTTTTAGGACATCAGTAAGTGACAAACTGAATGATGAGCACAATCTTCTATTAAGGTAGTCATTTTATTACATTATTACTCACCAGACATAGTGCTCATAATTACAATCTGCAAATTATTCAGCCTGCTTGAGTTTCACACGGTAATATTCTTTGTTGTAAATTCACATCTGTTTGAACATTGTATGGGTAAGTCAATGACTGACTCATGTTTATTTTAAATATGTCTTTTGAAATGTATTTGGATTAATGTAGATTTAAATGTATGATATAAATATTATTATTGTACTTAAGGCAATAGAAGAAGGGAATGCACACTGCAAAATGACAGAAACTCCAAAAAACAAGAAAAAAATAAGGACATACAAATTCATCAAGGCATTCATCACTGATATATAATAATGATATGATTTAGAAATAAAATTAGCTACTGGATCTTAATGACACACTTCATAAGATCAATTATTTTAATGTTTTGTTTACCTTGTTTCTCTTCTTCTCTTTGTTTACTCCAGGATCCATATTTCATGACATATATTTATATATTTTTTCATTTTGTTCTTTTTTCTGAAATGGTTATTTATTAAGAGTAGTTTTGTAGTAATTCTACAGAAGCTACACAATAGTCCTGTGCATGTTGTATTTTGGTGGTGTAGGTATCCTGCAGGATTCCTGGTTGATCCCACAGGAAAATGATCATTCCTGTGGAACCCTAAAGATAACATGCAGGAACTTCATTGATGAAGGTGTACAGCAAAATTCCTGCAGGTTTTTGGGGGTTTTGGAGCCTATCAGCAACTGTCTTGACGGTTAAATAACACAGCTTTGCTATACAGATTGGAATGAGACTGAATAAAGAAAGGATATTCAACACAATGTCATTCATTTGATTACCAAATGCTACTTTCTAGCAAACCAAACTGTAGCACGGGCTTCATCCATAGCATTCTTTGCTTAAGCTGTTGAAAAGTTGTGAGGATTCATTCAAACATTTCCTCATTGTGGAATACCATGACCTTCCAGCTCAGGGCACCTGCTCCCAGCGTCTCAAACAGCTGGACGGTCTTGCTGAACCCATGGCCTTCCCACCCTGAGCCCAGGCGGGGAATACCCAGCAGCTGGCACGTAGCAGGCCAAGTCTCAGCAAGCTGCTCCTGCACCTGGCTTTGGTGCCCACGCGACTTCACATCCTCTCTATTCTGCTCACTTCTCCTTTCATTTGCCCGTACAATCCCTGAGCAGCTACTGTGCCACCAGCCCTGTTCTCACCAAGGCCTCCCGTACTGCAGTGGCCTTTAGAGTACACCAGCAAGACTCTGTACACAACCAGCATTTGATAACAGGAAGAAGGGCTTCCCTCCAAAAGAGGAAAGATCTGGAGTGTCTGATTTGGTTAAAAACTGTAATCTTTTACCTTAGTTTGCATCATAGTTTCAGTGGTATGGTACATTTGAGAGTCATTCAGCCTGATCCATTTCATTACCAGGATTTAGGAAAATGTGAGTGCGCTGCGCAGTGCATGTAATTTCCTAAACAGGATGAGAGAGAGCCCTATCATTTACATTACTGGCTGGCCAACAATCTGACCCTCACATCATGTTTACACTGTACATTCCCAATGTGCTGGATGCAAGATGACAATGGGAACCATAAGGGATGAAATCAGTTGTCTCAGTAGTAATTTGTCATAGCAGTATGGCTAATCGGAGAAGTTTCCGGGGCATCAGAGGTTTAAACTCTCCAGAGGAGTCACTCAAATCGGTGAGAAAGGGTTATCAGATGTTTATGGCCAATCAGGAGGTTTGGCTCAGGAAAGGGGAGATAATAGTGGAACCAAAGGTACTGGCCGTTAAAAGAGCTTTGACCAAAGACCTTGGCAGGGTTTCCATTTCAGGCTGTGACACTTGGCCATTTGGTGGATGTTTTTATTCTTCAGCTCTTGTACCATGAATCTGGAAAATGACATCAATTTACCATGACTCCACTTGGCATGCCTGTGACTTTTTTGTTTTAACTGTGGTATACATAGTAAGGAACTGGAGAACACATTTTTTGAAAGTGTAGATTTCTGGCAGGAGAAAATTGAACAAATCCATAAAAGAAACATAAAAGACACAAGAACAAAAGAGTCCTAGTCTTTAAGTCCTAGCTGCATGGTCAAGCAAGTAAATAAGAACACTATATATATATATATATAAACACACACACACACACACACACACAGTGTACCCAAAGCTGAAAGAGGATTAGCCATTGTCTAAATGTCTGAATATTATTTGTGCAATCCATTTCCTGTATTCAGAGTACACTTCAGTGTGGAACGGTGCATGTGCCTTACATTTACTAACTTCCTTTGTGGCTGTAACAGAGGAGTCTCAGTCTACTTAATTCTCCAGGAGAGTCAGATCACTAAATGCTGACGTGTGTGACCCATTATTATTACTCCAACCTATATCTACAAACATGGCAACTACATGGGATATACAATTTTGTGGCAAACACACAAAAACTGGAATGCTGCCATGACCCTTTATTTGTCATAGTGTGTCCCAACTTGTTATAAGCACCCAGGATAGATGTTTTTTTTAACAAAAGCCTAAATCAAAGAGCATCTTTCAGTTTCATACTGACCGCCAGAATAAATAATCCAGGAGATCTCAGCACATATCTGCTGTAAAAGGACTTCCTCCATCTTTATGACTAGGAAGCGGATTTCCTAAAAATTCTGTTTCTTTAGTAAAGGGAAGGATGCAGAGCTGTTTTCTGGTCTCTGGTCCAGCTTTTGTGTGGAGGAGGCAGGAGGACGTATTGAATAGCCTTGACCCTAGAGAAGTATACCAGATGATTGATGCAGTGGTTGCCTGGATGCATATAGATTGTCCAAACATGAGAGGGAGTGCTCTGTCTGAATGGAGGATCGACTCAAAGCAAAGCGTCAAATGGTTGCAAACAATAGGTAAAAATACAATATACAAAAATGCAATCCCAATCAACACAAACCAAGGAAACTATTTCTTAACATACCCTTAACAGTACTTAACAGTTCATAGGCAAGAACATGTAATAATTGATTAATTCTAGTTAAATAATTCAGAATGCCACACTATCGGTCATGCTGTCAGTTCAGGTGAGCTCTTCTCATAACTAAAGCCAGTGGATGGATCTACTGGTCCATGTACACCAGAGTTCATTAATAATGAGTACGAGTCTTCCATGAGTACGAGAAGCTCAGCATGGCTCTGTAGTGCTAGGTGCTTTGGCCTGCTTGCTGTCTGCCCTCGCACTGATCCAGGCAGGGAATATGCATCACTTTAAATCAGCCAGAGAACCATCTGGAATCCAAGGCGAAAAAATGTCGCCGAAACCATGAGTGACAGAATCAGATCCATTTTCTTAAGACTGATGTTAGACAATAAGATGACGCTCTTTCAGGGTTTATCACAGTGCAGACAAGAGGGATGAGAGAATGTTCAAAATCCATTCAGAAATGGTTGGACCAATGAGCCAAACCTTGAAGCAGTGTTTAAAACGAAGGACTAGATTCTCTTTGGTCCTTGTCCTCAACGAGGCAGTTTTAAGCCACCTCTAGGGGCTTCGGCTGGCCGGGTTTCCCAGTGTAGCTACCTGTCTCTGAGCAGAGGGAAGCTGAGGGATAGCTTTGGCATGGGGCCTTATAGCACAGTGTGGATAAACCCAGGATCAGCCAGGCTGGGAATATGAAATCATGCTTGCTGTCACTGAGCTTGAAGGGCCACACACATGTCCCCAGCTGTGGACTTGGACTCGCTTCACACCGCATGCAGGGCCAGAAGAGAAAACCCTGAAAGAAGTCAAACCACAGCCATGCTGCAATCCAGAA
Organism: Electrophorus electricus; assembly: GCF_041902795.1. Taxonomy (NCBI): domain Eukaryota; kingdom Metazoa; phylum Chordata; class Actinopteri; order Gymnotiformes; family Gymnotidae; genus Electrophorus; species Electrophorus electricus. Next base: position 755,193 of record NC_137511.1, read on the forward strand.
CTCCAGTCCAATGAATGGAATTGTTTGGAGTGTGCTGAGAAAATGTGACCTATATAGTAGCCGTATGCAGGACTTCACAAAGATGAAAGCTGGTCTCTAATTTGCACTTGGATCAGGCTCTTTGTGATGCACTCACTCTTTTAACTAACCAAATGTCACAAATGTAGTTTTGGTGTGAAGACAGTTTGGGCGGTGCTGTGCATCTAATTGAATGCATCGAGAAGGATCAGAGAACTAGCAACTAGCATTTAATGAGATCTGAGAGAACAGCGCAGGCTGATGAAGGCCAAATGAGTTGGAAGAACTGTATCAAGGAAATCTGATAATGAAGGCAGGTTTGCTCTGCTCTGCTCTGTCCAGCTTCAAGAGTCCTTCAGAACCTCCAGGCACTGTCTAATTAGCTCAAGGTCTGCACTCATAGCCTTCATGTCATTTCTACAGATCAATAGCTGACCGTGTTCCTCCAAATATCACAAGTGATTGTCACTCGAGCTCACGTTGCTAATTAACCATCAAGCTCATCTCTTCATCACCTTCATCTGTTTCAATGTGAACACTCAAGTGGACCTTCCCACTGACCTGGCCAGCTTCTGAAACTCCTCACTATGTCAGTGAAGGGGATACTTCACCATGGCCTGACATTCAATTTATTCTGCAAATGGTGCTGATCTCCATCCTCGAATCAATCAGTGCACACTATTCCATCCTGCATACCTGATGCCGCACTGCACCACAGGGGTTTAGACACAAAAGAGCATTCCACCGTCCAAGAATGGCAAGGTACTGTAGCAAGGTACTGATATAATAATAACCATTATGTCATGGTCCCTGGTGCGCCACGCTACTAAGGAGGGGTGAGAGGGAGAGAGAAATGAGATTTGATCCTACAGTCTTTTATGGGGTCCCATCTTCCAGTGACACTTTATAGCCCTGGCCAATTGATATGAAATAGTTCCTTTTTAATAAAAGCTCGTGTAGTAGCGTAACCCTGGTGATTTTCTGGGAAGCTGTTGCACAACTGTGTGAATCTGAAACCTAAGGAATGAGACAAAATGGCAAGATAGATGCAAAGTGCTCTCATGTTAAAGATAGATGGTGATGCAATCAAGTAAACAAACCAGCCATCTAAGGTTTTGTTTAAACCTTCTTGTGCTGAAGGTAAAAGTAAACATGGACTAAGCAGTTTGATGGGATAAGATTCTAAACTTATCAGTTCATGACCATGATTTTGAAAAATGATTCCAACATTTTTTACTGAAATGTAGGCATGAGAAAAAAAGTTAAGTACTGTAAATTAGAATAGAATTAGATCTGTACTATGAAATTCAAATACAAGCGCATCAGAAAAATAAATAAATAAATAAAAAACACAGAATATCACTTTAAATATGATAATGGTAATCTAAAGAATAGGTTTACTCCATAGTCATATTAGCTGTGGATCATATAATGTCTTACAACATCTAAATGGAAAGGAACACCCCCCTAACTTTGGGCAGTCTCAGAAGAGCACACAGAAAAACAATCTTTTCAAAGGATTTTCCCACTGCTTTTATATAGAGTGGCTTTCATGTAAAATCCATTATTATTATTATTATTATTATTATTAACTGATGCACACTGATCTAGCACAAACCACAAAACAGAGCCAACACTAATTTCCTGCTTATACAATTTATTCTCACCTGCCACTATAGAGGTCAGAGGCCACCATCATGACTTAATACTCTATGTGTGCTGAATGTTATGAACTATTGATTTTTTCCCCAAAAATATTTAGATAAATTGAAAATATCCTCCTATGAATTTTACCTGTGAATACGTATGTCAGCAATGCTTATAATTTAATCTATTTGCAGTATGACGGAGCTTTAACCTTATGAACCTTCTAAATTAGATGCGAACGGTAGCATCGGCTTCATTAAATAAACAGTGATAGATCTGGGAAGCTTTATCTTCTCAGTCTGTATTAAAGAGCACAGTCACCTCTCTGCTTCAGTGCAGAATTATCAACACTCTGTAATCGGTGGTTTCTCACCCAGATGTAGCAGGAAACCTCTGTGAGATATAATGTCCCTCCAGGGAAATGATTAATGCACCAGGAACATGAGGGTGTTTCTCAATGTCTCCAACAGAAAGAGGACATCCTTTGTGTCTCGATAACTCCAACAGAGAGAGGACATCCTCTGTGTCTCGATGTCTCCAACAGAGGGAGGACATCCTCTTCATGATGCCGTTACTAAGCATGGCAGGCGCCACGTTCTGTTGTTGTCAAACTTATTTTCATTAGTGGCAATCACACTCATGCCCCAACATATGTAAGCGCACATCTAACACTTGTGTTTGTCAGAACTGACCTAAAAACTACATTTGAAACCTTTATCTGAAAAGGTCTCAACTTTTTAAGTTCCCTCATTTATGTGATAGGCAGTGATCACTAACGGAGGGAAGAAATAAAAAGGTAGATGAGGAAACTTAACATTATTGATAATATTCATGATTTATGAACGATGACAAATCTGCATCACATAGATTAGGAGATAATAAACTTGGGTGAATCTGAAGTTGTAAATTCACAAGCCTCAGTGCTTCATCCACTCAAACGAAACTCAACACAATGGAGCCTGAAATAAAAGTCTATTTAATGAGAAAAGAATTTCTTAAATCCTTCCATCTTACAGCCTCACTTAACTTTGACAAAGACAAGTCGTTTTCCTCGATCTTTCCAGGCAAATACAACCTTTCTCTAACTTCTGCATAAAATCCCAAAGCCAAAGAATTAATCACTTTACTACTACTGGTTTAAATGCAAACAAAGCCGAGAACAGTGTCTATCCTGAAGTCGTAATAACTGTCTTCAGAGTCAACAAGATCCTGACTAAAATGCACACAGGTGTGACAGACATCAAACATTAATGACACATAACACTCAATATATCGTACAGTGCAAATGAAGGATAGTTAAGTGCCAGCTAGAATGAAAACACATTTCTTCATATACAGCTGCAGGCAGGACTCACAAGGGCTAAGACTATGTGTTCTGGCTCTGGAATACAGAACTTTGATGACAGATTACAGTGGGATGAGCTGTTCAGAGGGAAGCACTGCTCACAGCATGCTTGTCAACGTCACCTCCCACAAGCCTGGATGTCAAGTTACCCTGGGGTTTTGGCTCGGGGTCTAAACCACTGCCCACCAAATCACCAAGAGCACCACGAATTTTAATAATATAGTATGGAGTTCATTTAAATAATAAAGTCTCAACTTACACAAGGGTTCACTATACACATCTGCAATAGTGTTAATTTTTTTAATTAAAAACCTAATTTTGCCATATTGTATTTGGGGCCACAATAAAAAAAAATTAAATTGGTTTTATAACTTGTCAGAAACTGGACTTTGTTTCAGACTTGTGGGTGCACACAGCATCTCCAGCGACCAACCGTCTGTCCTGTGACTGATGGGATCAGTTCTACCTGACAGCAGCAGCAAAAAGTTCACTGATGAGACCCAGTTACACCCAAAACATTGAGACCATTTTATACTGTTTAATATTCACTGAGTCATGACCTAAATAAATGACTCCTTAAACTCTCCTGATTTGCTTACCAAGTTAATTACACACATTTATAACAAATTATTAACTGTATAAACAATTGACCATGTCCTTCAGGAGACATTCCTGGAGTATATTAGAGACCTGTGCTGTGTTCAGGTCTCACTGGGAGATTGAGGCTATCAAAACCCTTTTAGGGTGCATTTACAGCTTGGCTAGTGCTAAAGGCTAGACCCCCCATCATACCTGTCAAAAGGTTCACTAATGTTCAAAGACAATTACAGAGCTAGCCCAAATAGTCCACATCAAACGGAGAGAGAGAGAGAGAGAGAGAGAGAGAGAGAGAGAGAGAGAGAGAGAGAGAGAGAGAGTGTGTGTGTGTGTGTGTGTGTGTGTGTGTGTGTGTGCATGTGTGTGCGTGTGTGTTTGTGTGCATGCTTGTGTATGTGTGTGTGTGTGTGTGTGAGTGTGTGTGTGTGTGTGTGTGTGTGTGTGTGCATGTGTGTGCATGCTTGTGTATGTGTGTGTGTGTGTGAGTGTGTGTGTGTGTGTGTGTGTGTGCATGTGTGTGCGTGTGTGTGTGTGTGTGTGTGTGCATGTGTGTTTGTGTGCATGTTTGTGTATGTGTGTGTGTGTATGTGTGTGTGTGTGTGAGTGTGTGTGTGTGTGTGTGTGTGTGTGTGCATGTGTGTGTGTGTGTATGTGTGTGTGTGTGTGTGTGTGCATGTGTGTGCATGCTTGTGTATGTGTGTGTGTGTGTGAGTGTGTGTATGTGTGCGTGTGCGTGTGCGTGTTTGTAACACACAAAGAGAAAGATCCATTACACATAGAGAGCCCCCTGACTGTGGAGGCACACTGAACACCATCTGTGATGTGGCACTCCAGTCCTGTGAGGTGCACTGTGGGAGGCCTAAAATGGCACTGACTTCAATTCACATTTGCCATAACAGGAACTTTTGTCATTAGAGTAATTTTTTTTGTTGTTTGTTTTTTTTTTTTGCTTTCATAAATTCTATGTACTACACAAATCTTATCCATTCTTTAATCAGCCATAAATTTGAGTTATAACACTGAAAGATATTTTTTTTTAAATTGCTTTCTACATTCCCATGCCTTCTACAAAAAAAAAATCCTAGAAAATAAATATGATGTTGAACAGTCCCAAACTTCTTTTCAAAGACATCCTATCTGCTTTTAAAATATTTAAACTCTCATACTATCAACCATGTTGACGCATTAACACTAGCAAACTGAAGTGTTTTCTTTGTCAAATTCATGGAAAAAAAGGGGATGGATGCCTACCATTGGGGCTCTCTTCATCTATGGCGACTATGGTGGCTGGTGGACCAGCTCTAGAGAGCTTGCATTCTGTAAGGCAAAAAGAAAAAGACATTAAATGTCATCAGCCTCAAACAACAGCATACAACTCATGCTAAAGAGGACGGGAGACATTTCAATTTCAGCTGGGGTTAAGGTGCCCATTATGTCCGGCTGTGGCAAGACTAGCACATAAATATAGGATCTACAGTATGAGTACTATATTCAGCACCACGGACAGGGGCAGGAACACGTGGCGTGGGTCTTTTCCCAAAATGACATTCTATGTGCTTTAAGGCCATTACGGTAGGGGCAGGCAGGGGCCGATCGAGTGGTGCTCTCAGAGCAGATGAAAGGATGCCAGAGATGAAGAGGAAAAAAAGGTTAACATACTTACCCTCATACTGCCAGTCTGTGGTCAGAAACAGTGTTATCAGCAAGGAAGGAGAGAGAGAGAGATAAACTAACATTTTTATGTGCATAGATGCATACTGTGAATAGACATAGAGGTAGAGTTTGGACACTGGTACCTTCCTGTACTGAGCAATAGTCTTCAGCTTCAGTTACAGTTCATTTGTACTCAAGTCTTATTTATTTATTGGAAACTTAACGTTCAAAGCCATGTGGGTTTGCTGATAAGATTGGCATTTAATGGATTGATTTAAACCTGACTGTGACAGTATTAGCAATAGCACTATTAGCACCATTGATACTCACACAGAAAGATGTAGGTGGACAGACAAATAAACTCTGTCAAGCTTGGAATCAGCAGAATTGTCAATACACCTTCACTCTTGTCATCAGACAAGCAACTTATTCAGTGATTAGCAGCGTTTGCCTAAAACGCTTCAGACTTGCACAGAGCATTTAGTGCGGATGCTGCATTTGCTAGATTTAGAAGTGAGTGCAGCGGGACTCGGACAGCGCTGCACTCAGTGCTTGAGTGAATGATTTGATTAACGTCCTCCTTCCTGGCTGGCAAGGGGGATCTGTGCTTGTTCATGCTTTCATTTGCAGCCTGGAGCAGCTCTCTGTTCCTCTTTTGCTCTCCCTTCCTCCAATGCTTCCTGCCCCAAAAATCAACGGCTAGTTATGCGAAGAATGACAGCAGCATGTAAATCACCCCCAAATCGACACCATGAATTTCTCAGCAACACACAACGGTGGTTAGAAAGAAAACTTTCGTTCAGCAGGAACTCCGGACTGTGTGAAATGTCCCGCTCTGCGTATTAATCATTCTGTTACAGGTGTTCCAACATTACATTTAAAGTCAAGGATGAGCAGTTTTCTGTTTGCGCCAGGACACAACCCCACGTCTGTTCATTACGCTGCATCTGGTCAGCGTATTCCAATGCCAGGATGTCCGTCCACACTTCGTATGTCTCCAAAACCTCCCTTTGGTCTGGTGCTCATGAATTAGAGATTAATCGCATATAGGTCATGTTACATGACATCAGACGCACCGTCACACTACACCCAAGCTGAGTGAGCCTCATAGCAACTGGGCCACTGATCACAGGCCATTTCAACAAGCAGCCCAAAGACTGGCTATCTCTCCTTTTAAAGATTTACAACAGCAAGTCCCTTCACCCCTTTATGGTCATACAACATGACGAATGCCTGTAAAAGTTATTTGATTGGATAGTCCAAACCTGATTTAATTATACTTAGAAATGCATATGATTTCACAGCAATATGTACACAATCAGCGCACATGCAGACATGCAGTTTTGTGTTAATCGAAGTCTGTTAGACTTTTTTGAATTCATAAGTCACATTTCATAGTTAAGGACTGCGGATTATTTTAGAAGATACAGTACAGTCCATGGACAAGCCCAAATAGAATCAAAATGCCCTCTAAAGGATTAAAAATATCCAGTCTGCACTGGAGAGATGCGAATTGAGGGTGCCAAGCTACAAGTACGGGGCTGCTTTGCCAAACAGAGTCACAGTGTCACTGTAAGGCATTAGACAGAGCATCCTTAGACAAGACTATCAAACTATCAATGGACTCAACAGCTCAAACTCCATATTTGGGAATGTCACCAGTTCTGTGGTGCCATCTGGACTGCTTCTCAGAGTTCAGGATGGCTAGTCTGTGTGGAACACACTTCTCCGTGCTTAGACAGGAGGCAACGCAAGTAGTCATTTGAAGAAATTCCACACTCATCAATTACCAAACCCACAGCCCATGCCTCAGTCTCCACTCAGCCATCAACTAGACTGTGGGCCATATACTGACTCTGGGGACCAGTGCTGTGTAGCTAGTAAAGGCTGCTTGATACTGACACTCAAATATGGCTTGGTTTTAAATTGTTATTTGGAAGACTGGCAGGCTGCCTAGGGATTGTGCTATATAACCATTTTAATAATGTATTGTTGATTTATATATCAGGTTATTTATTTACATTTATTTCTAAATGACGAGCTGTAATTTTTCATAAAAATCAAGCCAAAGTCCTTTAGCAAGATTAAATGACTTTTTTAGAAAATCCATCATGCCATTTAAATACCATAATTGCACTGAAAGAATAATGAAACATTAAAGAATAGCAAAATTACCCTGGGTTGCATAAACACTGCATGGGCAGAAATATATACACATATATACATATATTAGCACACAGGACATTTAATAATCTCTCATTATGGGTCTGTATCTGAAGGGTAAATAAACAAGTTTGGGCTAAATCCTGGTTATTCACCTCATTTAACCTCAAACTTGGCCCTCTGAGTAGATTAATCTCAGACCTACATACAGAAACCACAATTCCTTGAAAGATGTCAGAAGTCAAATATCAAACACTTCCAGAATCACTGTTTGATTTAATTATAACTACTGAACAGGACAGGAGAACCTCAATGATCATTATAAGGTGGATTATGGGATATGACATCATCAGAGTACATGGGACTCCTACCATATCTGTTTTTCTTCAAGCAGTCAATAATAACCAAATAATCAATTGACTGATAAGTAATGTTTCATAGATTTGTCAGAATAGTGAATAACAAAATGGAACATTGCAAGCTGGTCCACACACACACACACACACACACACATACACACTGTCTTGAGCTCTGTCCTGGGACATACTTATGTCAGGCAAGGTCAAAGTTCTCCATGGCCACCTCTCAGTGGAGATGAACATGACTGTGTGAAACCGTTTTGAATAATCTGCTGATTCTGACCTTCATGCCTTCACGTTTCCTTCAGCTCTTATGGCCCTTATGTGGTCCTCTTATCACCCTTATATCGCCCTTATAAAATAACACCGCAGAAAAAAAGGTAGAAAACAAAGCAAAAATAAAATAAAACCAAATCAAAAGATGTAATTTATGGTAATCAAGAAAGCAACTGTGTTCTTATCAAGAAATAATTAATTTCATGTTGGAGGATTGCTTTATTTTGATTACAGTCAATTAAACCTCATTAAAAGCAAGTGTAAAGAAGAGCTCCAGGCACACACAGGCTACTGAGGTATGTTGCCCGAATGCCTTCAATCCAACAAGTAAATAAATTCTACAATAGATCTTGAAACAAGAACCAAACAATCTCATTTTCCTACGTATTACTATGTATTACCCTCTTAAAACAAAGCAAATTTGTTTGTACTATACTACAGCTTCGAGCGTCATTGCCTTGGTAATGTGTGTACGTATAGTGGTTCTCATCACACCACTCCACATTCAGGTCTGTGAGCACACGCATTAATGTATTTCTTAAAATGGCTGGCCAGTATGAAGACAGAGCACATTTGGAGAGGGGGGGCGGAGCCTCCCGGTAACTGGCAGATGAGATTACATTTCGCAGTGTGAATCTGAGCCTTGGCCTTCTTTAGCCTGTAGCTGGGACTTGTCCGGACTGACCCATGACTGATTCATGCCCCTCTGCACCAAGGACGTATGGCTATTCTCTGATGTGGCAGCGCACACCTGGGTGCCCATAGCCAAGCTACAATGCTCCTTATTGCTAAGATGAGACTTCTGGGCCTTTTGATAAAGCAGAGGCAGTGTACAGCTGCAGTTTAAGCCCGCTGGCTGTGTGCTGCATTGCCCGGAGTTACATAAATGTAATAGAATCAATCCCATTTCATTCAATTATGGAGAATCTGAACTTTAGCAGTTGCCACGGGGACAGAGAGAGACAGGGAAGAATGGAGTGCAGACAGGTTACAGGTGAGCAGATGAGGTACATCAGCACAGCAACCTCTTGTGTTGCACTTTGTTTCTTGCTTGTGGCAGAAGGCCGATGAGGCTGAGCTGCTTGTTTCTTTAGTGCAGCAACCCTGTCGTGTTCAGGGCATGACAAGAACATAAGGAGGCTCATTATGATTTCAGCAAATTACCATAAATTCTAACCTTGAATGGAGGCCTTCAAAACAATGCAGCGTGCTGTAGCTACTGGTGAATTGACTAATAATGCAAAATGAAAACCAAAAAGCTCAATATTCCCAAACCAAGAATGTTAACAACACTTGTTAACAACATTAACAATGGCTGTTCATTAGTTCCCAACACCAGTGGTTAAAACTAATAAATCACAGAATAAATCCAACATTTCTTTCTTACAAAATGCTAATTTAGCACAAGCGTCACCACCAGAAAAGAAGGCCACCAGTGAAATGAGCATATTAAACTCTCAGCACACCTCGGAATACTCCAATCCATTATACCATTACACATTTGCACTGTTGACAGGCCATATGTTCCAGTGAGCTAAAAGCCTGGGTTGAAACGTAGATGATCTCTTGATATGAACAACTGAAATAATAGTTAATATTGAACTGCCAGCTGTTACTGTTAAAGGAGTGTTAAAGAAAAATCACTAGAAACAAATGTAAAATCGCTGTCACTGTCACACTTTTGGCCACTACGGTGCTTCACGTCACCGCCCTACAGTCCACTGGATCCACACGAAGCCTGAGCCATGATCTACACCTGCTCCTGGTTACAACGTCAGCTACCGTGTTCACGTGCCATCTTATTTCTGCGTCTCTCTCTGTGTAAGCTGAGCTTCTGAGCAATGATGTCTCTGTTTTCCTTATTGCTTCTTGTGTTTCAACCATGGCCTGTGTGTTTGTGTCCATGAGCCTGCCCACACTGCATTAGCCCTTTCATCTGTCTTCAGACCAGGAGCACGGTGGACACCTATCGATCCCAGTGTTCAGGAGCTTGTTGGCCTGTTTGCTGACCTGGACAGTTCTTCTGCTTGCTATTGTGACTCCTTCCACCTCCCCCCAGCATTCCTTATAGCCTCAGCATTTGGGGAATCAGTTTTTGATTTTTAACGAAACCGCCATTTCCGTGTATCTGCTTGAGGGAATTACAGATTACAGCGGGCACTCATATAACAAGAGAAAAGCACAAAGAGCCATTCCTCAGTCCGAGAAGATCCAGGGAAAATAGAGCCAAGATGGAGACCTGATTTGAATTTTGAATGCCCAGAGTCATGTTATGCAGGCATTATGCCAGAATGAAAGTGTATGAAATTATCATGCATTATAGTGAGAGAGTGGGTCATCACTGGGTCATCAGAGAGGAAATCCCTCCAGGAAAAACCTGGCGATAAGTATGCCGGGGCACGGTTGTTTACATAATTTAAAATCATAAATTTACTATTAAAGTGCTGAAAATACCTCATCAATATACTTCATATTTCAACCCAGGAGCCTGTAAATCATTAGAAAGCCAGAACTCAATTTGTTGATCAGATTTGTGCAAATGCCATTAAATCAAAAACAAAACCACGTGTCTAGGTGTATTAGGTTAGCTGAAGAAGGCACACATTCCCTGAGTGATGAGGCTTTGGGAAGTTCCTTTCTTGGGGATATTGTGAGTCAGCACTATTTCAGAATTACAAGCAGCACCCACCCTCTGAGTCCTGAGAGAAGCTTGACGCAGCAAGGACTCCAATGCCAACTCCCAGCCACTTACAGAACCACAAAGACGGCCACATCCTCCCCCAGCGTTACTGCATGCCCACCTGCAAACACAAAGGAAGCATTACTGATTCACAAAGAAGAAGCTTTCAAATATTGACTTCATTCAAAACACAGAAACCATAAGGCAGGAGCGAGTAGATAAACAGCTCTCACAATATTGTGCATGTCCACTGTACCTGAATTTACTGTATTTCAAGGACAGACTGTTTTCTTACCCTGCCTATCCTACACATTACCAGAGCACTTCTGATTAATCAGCCTGATCTCAGCATTAAAACAGACACAGGCCACGGTCTGCCCCTTTACCGTAATTACAGTTCAGATTTTACACTGCAGGTACATCCAAAGGTTTGGCCTTGGAGAGGTGTTGCATCAAATGCAGGCTCAAGGTAAAAATGGAACGGAGGAATGGTATTTGTTGCACATATAACTGTTCTCTTTGAAGTCTGCAGATAGAATGATGAGTGCTCTCCGAGAGCATGATGGAACGACCCAAATAAAAAGCTTTGAACTTTTCCTGCACATCAGAGGTCAGCACACCTCTCCCTTGATCACCAGGTTTAGCTGAACACAAAGGAGATGTGCTCCAGTGTCACTATGGCAATAGCATGGCCACTGAGGTTTAAGCATGTCACAGCCACAACGAAAACCCCTGCGTTGCAGCCATTATGTTTAGTATCTAAAGCAGCACACATGATTCTGGGCCCCATGCAATTGCTTACAAGGTAACAGTTACAGGAGATGAGTCAAAGCTCAAATAATCTACAAGTCTCTTACAGGTCTCTGGCCATTGTGAATGGATAAGGTTAAGTGAACAAATCAAGGAAAATCTGTTTTAGAGTTAAACACGAATACTGTTTCCCACAGCTCTCCTTTTTTATCCATAGCAAAAGAATCTCACAAAAAGGAATGAAACACAGATATTGCAGTGTATTATCTAGGATAGTAATATCACATTTCACAGAATGCTCAGGCTGAACATGGAGAATAGAGAGTCAAACAGAGTTTGGACTGGCTAACAGCTGGCCTACATACTGTGACTACAGCAAGGAAGCAAAAGATATATCCACCTCTGGGATTCGGTTATCAGATTAAACTTTTGTAATTCAAGGATATTCCATAGAACGCTGTGCAGATAAAGGGACGATGAGCAATTGGACAGATAGTGACATGTTCTTTCAAGCCAGTAAACTTCATCACAACCTTTTCTGTCCGAGACTCTATGAGTGCTCTGACACACTCATCATGCCTGGAGATTAGAAGGCCTTTGTTCTCCATGCTCTCCACGAGTCTTTGAAGACACATCGCACTTTGCCCCTCTGTTGTCAGGACAGTCAGCCATCCTTCCCAACTCAATGATGATTCTCACAACATTCAAAAAGTGATCATTCAGACTTTGAGAATGCCACTGATTGAAGAAAGCAACTGGATCACATTGACTGCCTGTGATTCCTTTTGAAGGTTTTGGATCATGCAGGTCCAATAAGGATGTTTATTGCTCAGACTCATAGTCCATGCACAGTAATGTTACCAGCCTCCAGTACGCTCAGTAAGCTAATGGCATAAAACAGAGCTCTCCACATTTAATTTTATATGCAGAGAGAAGAACACATGCTGGCCTAGTGTGCATGTCTCGGGGTCCGAGTTCAAGAACCTCTCAAAAACATGCCTGCATTCTGCACCCCCAGAAAAGATTTCTTTTGATACAGTTCCTGGAATGGCACTTCTATCAAATACCGAATCATAACAGAAAGGAAAACACATCAGGTGTTGCCCCAGTGATATCAATGAAAAGACAAACTCCAAGGCAAAAGGTAAATTAGACACCAAAATCAAATCTGCAAACCAAATATGACAACAGAAGGAATGCCATATTGTCTGGACCGACTTGTTTCCGTCGTGACAGAAGCGCTCCAGAGTGTGTGAGCGCTATTACCGGAGAGACGAAGGCAATGCTGAAAATCACTCCGTTCAGCTCCGAAGCGATGGGGCGGATTCTGACAGAGATCAGTAAGGTAATGGGCCACACTGAACCCGTGAACACGGCTAATCCATTACTCTTAGCACCCTCCATAGTGGCACCATCACCGCCCGCTACGCGGATGACAGAAAACAACAGTCAGAGAATAATGAGGCCGACGAGGAATGGAGCGCAGGAGCGGCAGGTAGCACTGACTGATTGCTCCCCAAGACTATTAACCTGCTGCCAAGCCAGCCTGGACGTTCTCCTCTCAAACAGCATGCCTCAGTCTCTGAGGAGCATCTGAAGGCAGCTCTGCTGCGACAGCCTCAAGAATACACACGTGTGGGGGGTTTTCAGTCAAGGTCATGAGATGGTCTCGCCTAGGGTGCATTAGCACCTGTAGGTGAGCATCTTAGATCTGGCTTTCATTATGTTCAGCGAGAGGGACGTGGTCAGGGACTGTGGAGGCTCAGTGAAGCAGAACTCATTTAACACGGTTGATGGACAGGCACATCTCAAAGTATTCCCGCCCATTCATGGTGACTCATATCTGTCCTTATCTCAGAATGTCTCCTCAGCCTTCAGTGCGTGAACCTTATGGAGCATGTTGTCAGTCTCATATAGGTAAGAATTATAATAAGTGGTGAGATGGATGAACTCCTTCATTTAGTAGGTGGCATTCTTTTACTCCTAAAATGCAAAAAAGGGCTGATTAATGTAGTTGTGATGATAATTTAAGAACAAATTAATGTTTAATTATTGTGATTATGCCACAAATGATTAAAATATAAGTCATAGAGATGGAATTAGTGATCCAAACTAGCTTTCTAGGAGTACTGTGCGTGTGTGCATGTGTGTGTGTGTGTGTGTGTGTGTGTGTGTGTGTGTGTAATTTCCTCTAGTGTTTTACTCTTGAACCCTAAAATAATGTGCACAGTAGGAAAATTACGAATATGACTTACATAAGAGCAAATTGTTCTATTTTATTTTCAACAAGTGGATACACTAAGAGGAAATGAACAGAATTAAAAGACTTGTCAGAATGATTGACATAACAGCAAAAATTCCTAAATAAACATACAAATGCAGCAATCGACCCACCCAGCAATGCCACCACTGCCTCTACCATGGCACTGTGACGGTCTGTTGACCCTGTCAGGCACATCATATCCAGTCTGAAGTGCTTCTGTGGTCAAGTGCAAGTTCAGCATGTAAGCATCATAGATTTGAATCATCCATCTGACTTCATTAATTAATAGAGCCTACTGGGATAATTAGCAAATGCAGCAGTTCTGGGGAAGACTTTCTGAAACTGAACTATTCACTTGATCAGTAATGCATGAGGTAAAGATGGCCAAAAATTGTGGATTTAATTCAATCTAAAACTGTACACTCAGAAAATGCACCAATAAGGTAGATAATAACCTAACAACATGGCCAGTGAATGGAGGTACAGGGTAGATGTTTCTAATAAAGTGGCTGTTGAGTGTAACTGTAACTTCAACCCAATGAAAATCTTTGGTTCTGTTAGCCTTGCAAAAAAAAAAGCATACAGTATGAAAATTTTACCCTGTCCTACACACACACATACATACACAAATATACAAATCACAGCACATCTATGACTTACAAGGATTTGTAAAAACCATTTACATGATTGTGCTGCATAAGTAGACAGAACCTAGGAGTACTTAACTTCCTGCAGTCATTCTAGTGCACAATAGCCTGTGGACATCCTGGTTACTATGAGAGAAAATGCTCTTATAGATGAATAGAATATGAACTGCCATAGAGCTTGTAATGAAGATGAAATAGCCTTGGTTGCAGGTCCTAAACAAAAGACCAGCCTTCAGGTACTCTGTAAAAGACATGGACAGTTCTATTGCCAGTTCTATAGGGACATTTGTCAAAAGGAGGCCCTCCGACCCCGTAAGACTCCTATCAGAGTCAAATCTGAGAGCAAAACAGGGGCTGATGTCTGGCCTCCATCAGCAGAGAGGTGTTGCGCCATGCCCCTGCTGCGTGTCCACACGCTGACCCCGCCGGGCTCACTGGCATGCGTACGTCTTGTGGAAGTATGTGGAAGTTCTTCACAGGCAGCATATTCAGCAGATCGAAGGCAGGCGAAGCTGCAGGGACATGAGAATTTGCTGTGGTGGGCTAAGCGAGAAATATGTCCTATTAGCCATTGGCCTTAATGAGACAGCCAGGGACAGCGCAACTAAACATGCAGCAATGAGTCAGCAGACGCCGGGCTACACAGAACAGATGTGGCAATATGAACACACAATGTGAAGTATAACTGTGAAAGACAAAATCTGGAGTGAAAATAGGGTGTGTTAACAGGTGCAAAGGAAATCTCTGATGTGGTTTCCTGGTCAGCAGAGTACAGTACATTTATCTGACACTTTTATCCAAAGCATCTTACAATTATGACAGAGAACAATTTGAGTAACTGAGGGCTAAGGGCCTTGTTCAGGGGCCCAACAGTGTCAACTTGGCAGTGGTGGGGCTTGAACCAACAACCTGGCAACTACAAGGCAAGTACCTTGACCACTGCCCCTTGCACAGTGAAAAAGAACATTTGGTGGAAGATATTACATAGAGCTGGTGACTTCCTTCAGCATCTTTATTCCGGAGAAAACAGTTTGAATGCAAGCAAACTGCTTGAATGCAATGAATGCAAGCAAACTGCTAAAGCTTGTTAAATGGTTAGAGCTCACCCTGCCTGATCCCAGTGATGGAATCCCCAGAAAACAGTCATCATATTTAAGGTGCATATTTCTGTTTCTGTAAACAATTTGTACAGCTTAAATGTGTTTCCTTGGCAATGACCCTCGTTGACACAGACTGGTCACCTGAGTTAGCGCTTGGAGACAGACAATTACTAGCACAACTGACAGCAGTGGGGTTATGGGAACGACGGACTATGTGGTGTAAGTAAATAATTAACGTGCGGGGGCCTGAGCACAGAAGCGTGACCGTGAGTGCTCTAGTAGACAAGGTGATCTATATAGAGACACCCACAACATTTACAGGCTAATTCTATTCCGTTGCACTCTCAACTGGGTTTTTTTCTTTTTCGAATTACATGAGTGTGTTTTTTTTAATGCACAGCTTTTCCAGGTATAGCAGCGATTCCTGAACACGTACTGGAAAAACAGTTTAAGGTAGATAAAATCGAATTTCACAGGCTGTCTTTTGGAAAGATCTTAGATTGTCCTTTTCTTCAAATTCTATAAGTATATTTCTTATCGTAAAACAAATATTCTAAGATCTAATATGCGTCTACAAACGGTTCAGTTTTCACAGAAAAACACTAAAATACGCACTTACGATGCGAATAATTAAAATTAACCCTTGGATAGGTTACAAAAAATGACACGCAGCACTTCTGCATCCGATTATAATCCGGGAGTGTGACGTTTGCCTTGACTCCTTCAAGATTCCCCCGACAGTCCCTGACCCATAAAACTAATCGTCCAAATATCTTTATACAGTGACCACTGCGGAGTGCCGCTGCAACCGATACTCCGAGTTTTCGATTCGATTTTACCCTCAAAGCGCAGTTTCGCTTAAATCACTTAAACTGGCAAGGCAACAGATTGTTGGGAATGTTCGAAGTAATTGGATGAACTGGTCTATAATCCCAAATCCCGCAGCGCTGCCTGCCTTGATAGGCTAGCAAACTGACATGAAAGGGGGACCTACATGCAGAATTAAATCCCTGTGTCAGTAAATATGCTGTTCCTGTGTCTATGTGACATCGTCGGACAATTCCTAGGCTATTTCCCATCTGCCGAAAAAATGACTCACGGCATGAGTCTATTTTTAACCGACACTAGCGATATAGTGCATTTTGAATACAAGCAACACCTTTTAGCCACACCTTTACTTTAAAACATGTAAAAGAAAGAAAGAAACGCACCTTCGTTTGACCTGATCAGCAGCGAGAATACTCAGCATGGCAATGGGACCAACACAATTCAGATTCGATTTCACTGCGCGAACTACATCTTATGAAATTCCACTTAACTTTCTTTACCGGACGTATCCTATCTTAACCCAATAATCACGCCAACACACGCACACAGCAAAGTCTTACCCCGTTAGTTGGTAAGCAGTGTTAATCCTCTTCCAAAAGCCACAGTCTGAACCTGCATCGTCAAGCTTGTCTCCGCCAGGAGCGCTGCCGCCCTCCGTGTCCAGCAGCCGAGTCTCCCGCAGCGCTCAAACGCACAACTTGTAGAAACAACGTGTTGGATGTGGGACAGTCCAGTGGCCAAACGTGTAGCTGTGCGTCCAGAGACCTTTCTGTCTTCGCAGCACACAGTGAGCTGCCCTCAGCTCCCCGCGTCCACCTGCCACAGGAGTAATCCCATCCGGCTGGGTAAAGAGGCACACACACACACACACAAGCACACACACACACACAAACACACACACACACACACACACACACACACACAAACACACTCACACACTCACACACATACACGGTGCAAAAGACGCGCTTGCGCCGGATATTGCCAGAGCTGACGAAATCCAGTCCTAGAGCGCGTATAGTTTGTTTAAAGTAAATATTCATGTATGAGAAAATATCAGTCAGCTAACAGCGCTAATAACTAGATTCGACCAAAAAAAGTATACAACTTGCAGCAAGTTATTTCTCCTCATGCAAGAGGTCTTGGTGTTGCGGTATAGCGCGCGTTTAGGGGAGACGATGCTATCAGTCCATCTGTTCTCTCGGTGGATTACATTAAATCCTGTTGAGCTCCAGCGTTCAGACAAAAAGCAGGTATAGTGGTCGACCATCAAATAAGCCAGGTTCTGTGCTGGAGGCTTAATGTATCAAACCATGGTCTCCACAACGGAAACAGAGACAGATCTTGAAAGCATGCACATCTATAGAATCAAATACATAAATAAATGCATAAGGTATTTTATGTGGGGTCATTATTATTATGCAGAGTATAGATATACATTTCTTGTACATAAAACACAGAAAATAATTTAAAGTACACATGTATTGCTTCAAATGTCTACTTTTACCCATGAATGATATGGAAATTGCAATCTAGACTTAGATTATGCGAGAAAAAGAACAATTTCTAATAGTCTACTGTGTGATTTTAATCAGTGAGAGTCCATGTAAACTTTATTTTGTTGTTGTTGCACAGAACGCAATTGCATAATAGGCATTGGTATTTAAAGCCATAAGGTATTTAGAAATTTTTCCAGAAGAAATACTGTTCCCTTATAAAACCAGCTGGTGCACCATGAGCCCCATGGATCATGAACTGGGTCCTATAAACACTGCAGATGGGTTCATTGTGAAGAGAAGGAGGGTGTCATATTAAAGTATACAGTCTCCAGTGTGAAGTTTCACTTTTGTCTTCTTTATGGGTTTTTGTCATAATTTAGCAGGGTTTTTTTATGTATCCAAAAGAGTCCTCCAGTTCTGCTCAAAGATGTTTCTTAGACCAGAATAAAATATCTGCAGCGATCATTTCAGTAGCTTGACAGAATCCCATTCAAACTCTTCTTGTGAGCTACGGACAGAAGTCCAAGGTAAGGCCAGGCCTCCTGCTTACACATCCATACCCCTGTGCTCCTGACCTCCTTCAACATCACAGAGGATGATGTCATCCTGTTACCTTGGCAATAGGAGAGTTCATACAGTAGAAACAGGGATGCCGGTAAATTTGACATACATACATTTTTTAGAAGATTAAAGTATCCAGTGATTTTCCCTCATGAGCTTTGACACCAAAATATGTTCCCTGATAAAGCAAATCAGGATGAGGCTGTAGTGTAGCCCTGTGCTGCCAAAATTTTGTCCTATGTGTAGGTAAGTAAATTAGGCTGTTAAATATATAAATGTCATCATAACTGGCAAATATCAGCAGAAATGACACATATATGCAGACTGCAGTAGGCTCATGTCACAGTTGATTTGCATGTGCACCTGATCTACATTGTGCTCCTGACGGCACAGTTTCTCACAATCACCACTGACCAGTGCATCCTCAGGTTATATCTCTGGCGAGTGCCACAAAACCTAGCAAAACCAGAACTAAGAGGAGCATGACAGGTTGCTGGCACCAGCGGGGACTGGATATGGTCTCTGCTGCTATTTTTCAAATAATGCAGTCCTGAAAACCTTCGCCTAATCTAGCGTCTGGAATGTGTACTTGTTAACAGCAATGAATAAATGATTTGGAATGAAATTTTTTCAACAAGGTCCACTTGTAGGTTGCTCACAATGACATTTAAATATCTCTCACCTCCATGCCAGATTTCCCTTGTGATCTTTCAGAGGCCAAACACATGCAAGACACCTTGTTAACAGCTACTCTTTTGTGAGTAATTCTATTCATAGTTCCACCCTTGGTGCATTTGCTTTGTGAACTGTTACACTTTTGCTTATATGGAAAGAGAAAGCAAAACATAATATAATGGTGATCTAAAATAGACACAACAAATTAAATCCTGATGTTGTTTTTTTTTAACAAATTAGTCTTTGAGTGTGTGAAGTACAGTTTCTTTATTCATCTTCCCTGGCTTGACTATATGTAATTTAATTACCTAAACTTAGGTTTAACTTAATTTAGTGAGTGCACCAAATAATTTGGCTGGATGTAGCTGTAATGTGTGAGAGGAAATCTGACAAAACAGAACACACGCAAGTGTTCTACAGTGCTCCTGCAGAAGAAGAAAAAGTACACACCAAGGGCATCAGGCAACCCTGTTTTTGATGGGGCAAAATAGACGATAATTTAGTATAAGTGGAAAAACAATGCATAAGGAATTTAGAAACATAATGCTTTACCAAATAATTAAGAACATATATAGGTATATATTTATATTAATATACAACCACATACAGCCTGAAAAAGGCGCGTTTTCTTATTGCACTTTTTATATGTTGCTTTACATGTGCGTGTACTATATATACAATGGAGATTAAATCAGAGATGCTGCCCCCTAGAGGTATTTTGAATAAAGCAATCTTTTCTACTGTCAATGGTCGCAACCATTAGCAATAATGTCCCATTGAAAATTCTATCAATAAAATTCTATTACATAATCAATGGGTGGTTCGACATGTTTAGGAAATTTGTTTCAAAACTGTGCTTATTAAAATAAAAATTGTGCTTATTAAAATAAGATGTACATTTAAATTAATTATCATTGCAATAATACATTTTACTTCCTAAAAAACTGAGGGGCACGTGCCCCCTCAGGCTCTGTGGGAATGACGCCTCTGGCACACACTATATTCAAATTAAAGAATTATTTTTCTTTTAAAGTGACTTTGACACCTCACCTTTTACATTTTTTTCCCTGTTGCACAAAAAATTGGACATGATTATGAAACAAATATTGAAATACAACATCCAGGAGTGTCCAGGAGTCAGGCAGCACGATGTGTCCAGGAGTCAGGCGGCAGGGTGTGTCTAGGAATCAGGCTGCACGGTGTGTCCAGGAGTCAGGCAGCACGGTGAGTCTAGGAGTCAGGCTGCACTGTGTGTCCAGGAGTCAGGTGACACGGTGTGTCCAGGAGTTAGCCCAGCATTCACAACAGGAGATTTTGAGGTGTGCTAAATGTAAATGTTTTGCCCTTTAACTGGGTAACTGCAATATGCATCACGCCTTTACATTTTTGACTAAAATTAGCATGTGAATCTTCTTCTACAATGTCATGGCCTTTAAATATGCTTCCTCATGCATTTGTTCAGATGACTCATTTGATAAAGAAAACATGATCTAGGAGAATGAAAGACAAATGTATTCAGTAGTTACTGGATATGTTCATATTTCAATACATCATTCAACACTTTAACCACAAAAAGGCAACAAAATGAAAGTTCTTTATGGTTCTGTCAAAGTTACACAGAGAATCCACACTCCTCATTCTAAACACTGAGGTGGTCATTAGGACCTATAATTATATTCTTAAACAAACATACTAGATGATCTGTTATGTCCCCATCTCATGAAACCACTAAATCAGTGGCTTAAACGGCCTTTACAGTCAAGGTCAGTCATATATGTCGTTATATCTGAGAGGAACAAGGACACTGGAAAATGACATTGCTGCTATTAGAACGCATGGAATATTTTCCATTCTACACAACTTAAAAATGGAAATGAACCTAAATACTGAATTCAGATATTAAGAATCTAAAAATAAATTGCACATAGCTGTCTGGTCACGATGCATGATGCATGTTATTGCCAGTTCAACTGAGTTAATTGGTATTCAGTATAGCACTGCATGCTACTTCTTATATCACTTTTTATTATCACAGATAATACTTCACAATGGAATGTGGGACAGAATGTGATGTAAATGCAAGTTATTCCCTTCTGTCAAATCAGAGATGACAAGGCAGGATTCGTAGCCTTTTTCCTTTACATGTAGTGCACATAACCCTGCACAACTCAATTAAAATATCTAACTGCACACCATTGCAGAACCCATGAGGGCTTGGTTAATCAGAACTAGAGATTAACAGGCATACTTTCATACACATAATAGTAGATTCCCCACGTTTTAGGAACATTAGGATAAGTTGGTACTCTCTATCAAATTTTGATAATACATATTTACAAGAAAAATAGCACACGTTTAGAGCACTCAGGCCAGTGCTGGGCTGAACCCACTACCACAATCCACACACCTCACATCCTTCAATTCTTCCTAAAGCTGTCTTCTCTCATGCCAAGTCTGACGAACACTGTTGATACGACATTCAGCCATTATAGCTGAACACGGCAGTCACTTATTTTGTGGCCATATCCACTGTTATTCTTTTGAGTGCACCTTGCCTTTTGATAGAATAGAAATAGGGACGTGTACGTGGAGTTTGGAGGGGGGTGTCTCGCTCCCGTATCCTGCGAGATGTGAATGTCATCATCTGAAATGTTGGAGAAATCTTTCCGCTCGATCTCGGAGCGTCCGACTGCTCCTGAGTGGTGGGAAGGCGGTGCAGCAGTAGACATGGTGTATGGCTAACCGCGCCTCTTCTGGTGAGAGAGAGCGAGACCCCCCATGTGAGCAGCTCGATAGCAGGCTGGATACACAGACAGTTGCAAATGTCAGAGCAGCCTTGCTTAGCACGGGGCCTGTGCCACTGTCGCTCTTTAAGGCCGCATCCCTGTCTCGCCTCGCGGTGTCTCCGTCTCATCTTGCAGTGTCTCCGTGTCGTCTCGTGCTGGGCCCCAGCCCCACAGAGGAGGACCGCATAATGGCAGCTTCCACTCAGGAAGTCAATGTCTGCAGCTTTTATGTGCAGCTTCTTCCTATGGATTTTCTGAATATGCCGAGCCAGCCTTAAAAGAGCACATTCAAGCCGTCGTAATCTTAGGTTGTGCTATTGGTGTAAAAAAAAAAAAAAAAAAGGTTTTCTGCAAGCTTCAAAACACACATTTATACTCGGTATTGGACTGACAGCCATGACAGCCATAGCGGATTTCATAACATAAAACATTCAAAAGTAAAATGAAAAAAAAGGCTCCCTTATGCAGAGACGTCTCTGACATTGATGTAAATAGAAATGACTGTACTACAGCATGAGATGCAATTATAGGGGTTCATGGCTCTGCTCTGAAAACACAGGAGATGCATTTAAACTTGATCATGAAAGGCTGCATATCATTGGGCTTTCATTGTCCAGAGGTTAATTATTTATTCAGTACAGTAAGCGGTACATTCCATGGCAAAAGACAGGCTGTGTTTCATAAGGGGTAAAAAACCTCATTGGTGACTTCTCCCAAGAAGCATCATTAGCAAAAACATTTTTTTAAACCAACTTTCTACTAATTCACAGTCTTAGGCTCCAAAGACAGGGAGACTCTGATGAACATGGCCTTCATCATTTAAAAGAAACTAAACAGCAAGAAGGTGATGCATGTGTGTGGGTATTTAAAGTCGTTATGGCAATCGCCCTGGAGAAGCTGGACCAAAGGCTGATTACTGCTGAATACAGCCAGCTGCCTGTGGCTCAAGTCAGTAATACCTGAGAGACCAGGGATCCACTGCCATAACCTCGCACTAACAGATCTGACTGCAAAATAAAAACCCTGCTCTTTTATAAAGTTTATAAAGTGTTTTCCACAGAGTTTAAGTATTAGGACTATATTTCTCAGAACATCTACTGGACTCATAAAACTGGCTATGAATTTTGTTAAAAGATAGTGAAGCATCAAGGATACATGGGGCACCTCTCTAGTGTCAAGGGTGTCCATTTATGCTGTCTCTTATGTCTTCATGCGCTCCCACTCTTAGGGTGTGTGTCTGAATGTGGGTGTGTATCTGGATGAGGGTGTGTATCTGGATGCAGCTGGAATCTGAGCAGGAGGAATAACAGGAAGTGAAAGAGTGGGTGCAGTTACG
Source organism: Electrophorus electricus (assembly GCF_041902795.1). Lineage (NCBI taxonomy): Eukaryota > Metazoa > Chordata > Actinopteri > Gymnotiformes > Gymnotidae > Electrophorus > Electrophorus electricus. The sequence goes on from NC_137511.1 coordinate 778,376, forward strand.
TGGGTTATAGATTATAGCTCTACCTCCTTTGCTTGGTCATTCTAAAACAAACACCTTCAGCAATGGTGACGAGGCTTTTACCACGTAGATATGTGTTGGAGAGAGAGCTGGTAGAACTGCATGATGTATATGGGTCTAAAAATCTGCAGTTAACAATAACTTTGTGCGCTTAGCTTGTGTAATAATATGTGGGGCTGTGGTGTGATATCTTGGCAGTTCAAAGCAATCATGCCATTTGAGAACTCGAGAGTGCTGTAATGCTACCCCTCAACACTTTACAGACGTATATGCAATACTTTCACTATAAATTGAACTGCCTCCTTGATCTGTCAGTGTGAGTTGTCTTATATGTGGTAATGGAGTCTGCGTACCTGCATCGGTAGGTTCTGTTGGCACTTTAAAGCTTGGACTTGGAAGTATTCTACCTAATGCCATCTGAAAATTCAGTTATGGCCAAAACGAACAAACAAAAAAACAGTCAGCAAGTACTCAAAAGTGTCAGTGATAGACAGGCTGTGGAGTTTAAAATGGTCCAAAGGTTCCCATTGCCAACAGTTCTGGAAATCTTGTTAGATGAAATGGTTGGAGTGCAGCACATTAACTCCAACCATGCCTTCTTTCCAAATAATGTAAACTAGCAGTGTATACTGTCCCCTCTGGTACACCACCCATGGGAGGGGGAGCTCAACAGTTAAGATGCTTGTCTAATAGTCAGTAGGTTGTCAGTTCAAGCCCCACCATTTCCAACTTATCACTATTGGGTCCCTGAACAAGGCCCTTAACCCTAAAGTTGCATTCAGTCATAATTATAAGTCACTTTAGATAAAAGCATCCACTAAACATGTAATTGTTAAACCTCTGCATGTAATATTTCTCATTGGCTGTTACTTTTACATGTTATTATGGGTAGGTTGTTTATTGTGTACAATGTGTACTACAATGTGTACAATGTTTAAACATGGCTAGAGCTTAATTTTTGAATATTTATTGATGGTTATTTTTCTGTGGGCTCATCAGAAAATTGCATGTTTCACCAGATTAAAGGCAGACGCAGTTGTGCCTAAGTGCAGAGTTACTAGTGGTGTTGTTGAGAGTCATGGTTAGAAAAGCCAAGACATTTAAATACACAGATAATCGGGCCCATCAAAGTCAAATCCATGATGATGAATGAGAACAGCAGGCCAGAAAACACTAGAGACCAGAACACAGTAGTGTGGCTTGTGCCTGAAAAGACTTTGCAAAGCATGAGTGGAAACACAGAGACTGTTCATACACTTGCTTTGATGAGGTAACTAATGAGGCAGAAGTGCAAGCAGATGAGGGCAGAGGCAGAGAGGACGTGGGCCAGAGACTCCTCAACATTCACGTTACATTCAACTTTAACACTGTGTCAAGTGCGTGCTGTTACACTTGCCAAGAGTCATGTGTCTGCCAATCAATAAACACATATTACCATTACCATAACAAAAAGCTGGAAAATATTTCATGTGCTTTGAATATGAGGAAAAGGTTGTTGTACCGGTTGAGTTTGCAACCAAACTAGTAAGAACAACACATAATCTTTTAGAGCAGAGCGTGTTATCACAGGGAATAAAACACCAAGCTTTTCAGCTGCCTCATGAGCTATGCATCAGGATGATGTGCTCTGTGGTACCTGGCTCCATTAGACCAGGCACTGAACAACACGGACCCAATCACACACACATGGCTGGCTTTATTACGCTGCCACCAGGTCAGGGTTTACTAGCCTAACACCAGAGGCTTCTTTCAGTTCTCTTACAGTCTTTTTAGATTAGACCAACTTGAACACATTTTTAATGTGTTAGAATAGCCCAATTCCTCTTGTATGCTTCCATATAATTATATTCTTCCATATAATTACAATTTTTATTAACAGAATGTTCATTATTACCATCATTGACCTTTTTACACAAATTGATATTAATCTGAAAAGCACGCTTTAGCAAAGAGGTTTCATCCATTTGTGGTAATAATATACCAAAATGGGGTGAAAAATGTATATGTATATCGTATAACTACAGCAAATCAAGTAATATTTTAACTGTTTTCTATTTTAGGTATTTCATTGTCTTCTTGTGCCTTTTTGAAATGCCTTAGCCCCATTTCTTTTGGCAAAACCCTCAAGAATTTAAGTAACAGCACGTTTTCTTTCATGTGATAATTTCTCATGGAAGAATGTGTACTTAAAACAATGGTAAGAGATCACCTTGGACTCACAATAGTCTGACTTGGAATGGACTGTCCTGTTCCCGTCCAAGTTCTGCTTTTGGTGCCATTAAGGTGTAGCAACACACTGCTGCTCACAGGATTTGGCTCCCCCCACAGACATTTGCATTCATTTGCTGTGATGTTGAGTGTCAAAGCTGAGACGTTGTTACTGTTGCCATCAACCTTACAGAATCAAGCTTTTGATTACTGCAGAAGGCCAGAAAGACTTTGTAATGGACTTCGTAGGACTATCATACATGAAAAAGAGCCAGAAGAGGAATCACTGGCCCAGAGGCAGCGAGCCAGTGATGAAAGCCTTCTTTACATTTGAAATGAAACCCTACAGATTTGCACATGTTCTGTTGATATCAGGGCAATACACCTTGACTAGCTCATGAAACATTTTGCGATATTTGAAGTAGGCTATATGAACATCATAACACTACCATCAGAAAATGGGGCCATGTTGTTTTAGAACATTTTAAGGCCTTTCAAAAGCTACATTACCACATTTCAATAACAAAGTCACATATTTTATACATGTGGGTGACTACTTCTCTATAAATCCAACTGCCTCCTGGAGTTAATGCCTGCTTTTGGAGGCTAATGAAGAATAGTTTGTTATATGAGCCTGAAAATCAGCTTTGCTTTATTTTTAATTACCTGACAGGTCCTAACATAACAAATGTCTTTGATTCATGGGGCATTCATGCAAAAGCAGATTTTGCCTGGGTCATCTAGATATTAGTAACCAAAGATACAGTTGTGCTCATAAGTTTACATACCCTGGCAGAATTTGTGATTTTTTCAGAGAATAATAATGATAATATAACAAATTTTCTTTTATTCATGTTTAGTGGTTGGGTCAAGACATTAATTATCAAACAATTGTTTTTGCCCTTTTTTAAAAATCATAATGTCAACAGAAACTACCCAAATGACCCTGATCAAAAGTTTACATACACTAGTCCTTAATACAGTGTATTGCCTCCTTTAACATCAATGACAGCTTGAAGTCTTTTGTGGTAGTTGTGGACTTTATTTTCCCAGATGGTAAAGCTGCCCATTCTTCTTGGAAAAAGGCCTCCAGTTCCTGTAAATTCTTGGACTGTCTTGCATGAACTGCATGTTTGAGATCTCCCCAAAGTGGATCAATGATACTGAGGTCAGGACACTGAGATGGCCACTCCAGAACCTTCACTTTTTTCTGCTGTAGCCAATGACAGGTCAACTTGGCCTTGTGATTTGGATCATTGTCATGTTGGAACATCCAAGTGCTTTTGATGCGCAGCTTCCAGGCTGATGAGTGCACATTTTCCTTTAGTATTTTCTGATAAAATGCTGCAGTCATCCTGCCATCAATTTTAACCAAGTTCCCTGTGCCTTTGTAGCTCACACATCCCCAAAACATCAGCAATCTACTGCCGTGTTTTACAGTGGGGATGGTGAACTTTTCATCATAGGCCTTGTTGACTCCTCTCCAAATGTAGCATTTATGGTTGTGGCCAAAAAGTTCAACTTTGGTATCACTCCAAACTTTGTTCCAGAAATCCTGAGGCTTGTCTCTATGCTGTTTGGCATATTGTGAGCGGGCTGCTTTGTGGCACTGGTGTAGTAAGGCTTTCTTCTGGCAACTCGACCATGCAGCCCATTTTTCTTCAAGTGCTTCCTTATTGTGCATCTGGAAACAGCCACATCACTTTTTTCAGAGTCCTGTATGTCAGCTGACATTATTTGTGGGTTTTTCTTTGCATCCCAAACAATTTTCCTGGCATTTGTAGCTGAACATTTTGTTTGAGTTTGAACACTGCTGATTGGCATTCTCAATTCCTTGGATATCTTTTTATATTCTTTTACTGTTTTATAAAATTCAACTATCTTCTCCCACAGATCCTTTGATAATTCTTTTGCTTTCCCCATGTCTCATGCAGGGGTCTGTCAGGAGCCCAGTAACTTATTGACTCTTTATACACACACACTGAATGACAAGCAAACAGATCACCGGTGAGGATGGTTACCTTTAGTAGCCATTTTAACCTGTGTGTGTCAACTTGTGTGTATGTTATCATACCAAAACTTCCAGGGTATGTAAACTTTTGATCAGAGTCATTTGGGAAGTTTCTGTTGTCATTATGATTTTAAAAAGGGCAAAAACAATTGTTTGATAATAAATGGTTTGACCCAACCACTAAACTTGAATAAAAGAAATGTTGTTGTATTAGCATTATTCTCTGAAAAAATATTTAAAAATCACAAATTCTGCCAGGGTATGTAAACTTATGAGCACAACTGTATGTATATATATATATATATATATATATATATATATATATATATATATATATATATATATATATATATATATATATATATATATATACACACACACACATACATTTATTTTATTTTTTTATTTTTTTGATGCACATTTGTCAATAACAGAATCCTGGTCAGATAATGGAGAAGAGCACAGAACCTGACTGACTTAGAAACGCAGAGGTGAATTCCTCTTCAGTGTGGTATAAAGTACAAATAACCAGCACACTTATTCTCAGTAGATGAATAAAAGGAGTTCTGTGCTGAACCAGGAGACCACTGCAATCTCTCTCAAGCCTTAAACGCAGGCCGCAAAGAACTAATAAGTTTTTCTCTTGGTAACTACTCTGCTATCTACGAGGTCCCATCAAGGAACTGTGGTACCTCACAGGTCCATCTTTTGGGACTTCAAGTGACAATCTATGTAATCTTACCTGTAGTAGGATCCTCTGTTCCTCAAAAGGCTAAGTGTTTGGTTTTTTTCACAAATTTACACCCTTCTCAGGATTCTCTGTGTTGCTTGTGCCTATCTGACCTTTAGGACACTGCACTTCCATTAATCCATCACTCAGGCAAACCGAACCCTTGGATGTGCAAAGTTGGCTTTGAAAAGATATGAAAGAGACCAAGGATCAGATTTCTGACAGCATTCGCATGACCCAAGGGAAGAAAGGATAAACTACACCTATGATGCTGTTTTTTTTCTTTACCCCAAGTGCTCTCACTCTATGACATTTACAGACACGATTAATATAATTCCAGGACTGGAAGCCATAAAATCCTAATAACGGCTCAATTAAAGTAGACGGATTCAATGACCGATTGAAAGGTTAAGCTGCCTTAACTTTCTCGTGGTTAGATAATCCTATTGATCTGTTTGCATTTAGTCTGAGTCTGGGAGGAACTGGAAGTGTGAGGCCATGCTACAGCTCAGTGCTAAAATTAACTCCTGTGACTCTCCGTTTTCTCTCCATACTGTCATTTCTCTGTAGGCAATAGGTTCAACCAAAGGAGACTATATTAATTAAAGGAGACGTTATTAACTAAAAGAGACTATCTGAATACAGGGCAGTGGTCACCTGGTTCATTGGGCTTTGTGCTGCCAATTGGAAGGTTGTGGGTTTGAATCCTGGCTCTGCTGTATAGCTGCTGTTAGGCTGTTATGTGAAACCTTTAACCCTCTTGGCTCCAGGGGTGCTATACAATGGCTGACCCAGTGCTCTAACCCCACCTTGGATATGTGAAGAGGAATATATCATTGTACTGCACATGTATGTGAACATATATGACCAAATAAAGACATTCCATCTGGCCTGTTGTTCTGGTAACATAGTATGTGCACAATTATTAGGCAAGAGAGTATTTTGACCATATCATAATATTTATGCATATTTTCCAACTACAAGCTGTATAAACTTGAAAGCTTATTGGATTTAAGGTGATGTGTATTTGTGTAATGAGGGAGGGTGTGGCCTAAGGAGATCAACACCCTATATCAAGGTGTGCATAATTATTAGGCAGCTTCTTTTCCTCGGGCAAAATGGGCCAAAGAAGAGATTTAACTTACTGTCATATTCCAGGACTGCAACCTACCTGGAGTGCCCAGAAGTACAAGGTTAAGAAGGCTGAAATCTGACTATCACTGAACAAGACACATAAGGTGAAATGTCACGACTGGGCCAAGAAATCTGAAGACAGATTTTTCAAAGGTTTTATGGACTGATGAGACGAGAGTGACTCTTGACGAACACGCGGCTGGATCAGTAATGGCACCAAACTTCGACTCAGATGCCAGAAAGGTGGAGGTGGGGTACTGCTATGGGCTGGTATTAAAGATGAGGTAGTTGGACCTTTTTGGGTTGAAGATGGACTCAAAATCTCCCAAACCTACTGCCAGTTTTTAGAAGACACTTTCTTCAAGCAGTGGTACAGAAAAAAAAACTATGTATCTTTCAAGAAGACCAAGATTTTTATGCAGGACAATGCTCCATTACATGCACTGAAGCACTCCACTGTGTGGCTAGCCAGTAAAGACCTTAAAGATGAAAGAATAATGACATGGCCCCCTTCCTCACCTGACCTAAAACCTACTGAGAACTTGTGGGCCCTTCTTAAGCAGGAGACCTACGGTGAAGGAAAACAGTTTAGCTCTCTGAACAGTGTCTGGGAGGCTGTGGTTGCTGCTGCACAAAAAGTTGATCATCAACAGGTTAAGAAACTGACAGATTCCATGAATGGAAGATGTTTTTGAAATGAAGGCTGGCTATATTGTTCACTGATTTTTTGTTTTAAATGTCAGAAATGTTTATTTGTATATTTTGAGTTGTTTGTTTATTATTTTCACTTTAACAGACAAAAATGTGAGTTGAGAATATTTCCATTTTTTATTTCACACTAATAGTTGCCCAATAATTATGCACACATAGATATTCTCCCAAGAAAGCCAAAACCTCATTTTTGCTTAAATATTCAGGTTTGAGGTTTATTAACATTTTGGATTGGCTGAGAGCACTGTAGTTGTTCAATAACAAAATTAATCCTCAAAAATACAACTTGCCTAATAATTGTACACACAGTGTAGGGCCTTCCTTTGAGTGTCATGACTTGGCTGCATTATGAGACAAGGGTGCAATAGTAAAATATGTCTATCGGTTAAATGATAAAAGGTGATTTGCTCGTAAGCATATAAATGTTATGACTGCACCATGTTATTGTTCCTGCCTTTCTTAATGGACATCAAATTTGTGTCTTAGATTGTTCTTAAAATACCATGATCAATATCTCAGCATTCTGTCCTGCCCAAAATCGATGAAATCAATTCTTCACCTCTCTAAGACTAGTGATTGACCCAGACACCAAACCACAAAATAAATTATAGAAATGACAAACACAGTTCACTGGAAGCATATCTCAGTGCGTTGTTCTCAGCCTCAATAATACATGAACAGCCGAACTGTGAGTGAGAACAAACACTTCAGTAGGAGATGAGCGATCTGTTCTTCCTCTCCTCCTCCTCTGGGAGCATACATTTATATGTTCGGTCCCAGGGGTTCTTCAGTTTGAACATTCAGTTTATTCTCTCGCTGCAGTGACTCACCAGTATAGGGGAGCTGGAACTCCACCCTGCAGCCATAAGCACAATGCTTCTGTTTTGTTTTTCAGTTTAAAATGGAAGGCCTGTCTGCATTACCACACACTCTCTCACACATTCTGTACTCACATGCTCAATCAGGTTGCACACTAACACACATTCGTAGCAAATATTTGAGCTTGCGTCACTGTAGTAGGTCAAAAATGATTACATTTTATTGAATGCATTTTTACTAGCCATCATGTGAGTATGTGGTGGTGCAAGGCAAAGGCAATTAAGAAAATGACAAGAATCCTACATTTCCCACAATCATAGGCAGAGCACTGCAATCCTTTGAAAGCCTTAACACGAAGCAAGCCCAGTAAACAGGCATACAAGAAAAGCTATGGGACGCGCCACTGACCAACACTGCAAGAGAGTACTTCACCATCAATCTTGACTCTACTTCTGTGACCTCTCCAAAAATACACAGCAGAAGCAACACGAAAATATTCTCATTCCACCTCAAAAAAGGCACAGAAAAAACCCAGTAAATCCTGAATGGGGCTCATATCTCAGTATTTTCAGGCACAAAATCTTGTGGTTATGTCTTGCAGGCTTCTGGGCAAAAGCCCCAAAGGTGGCAGAAGGCACCGCCACAGTACCACATTCAGAGCACATGAAGCGTTGCCCACAATTCCGAGATCAAAGGCAATCCAGAGATCTCTGGAAATAAAATGCCTTGTCAGCAGCGTGTGCACTTGTTCTCTGACATATTCCATTAATAAAACCAATTACATGCTGTTTGCATAATCTTCCCTCATATCTGGGCTTGAGATGATGGGCAATGGGCAGGTTGACAGCAGTTGACTTAAGTCGAACGAGCAACTGGTTTGGGAGTCGAGGCAGCCGAATGACAGACAGTCTGACTTTACCTCCTCCGAAAGGAAAATATGAAAGTGGAGATCGCTGTGGCAGGAGGCGGCTTCTACTGAGAGGCAGCTGTAGAAGGGTGTCGTCACTGAGAGATCAAAGGAATCTTTGACTTTAGCCACAAAACAAGGGCAGTGTACCAGCCATGGTAATTTACACTGGGAAAACAAAGGTAGAATGTTGTATAGCCTATAAAAGCACACTACCAGAGGCTTGAACTGCAATCAGTTTTAGTAATGTTACTTACACTGACATGTTTGTATCCAGTCTAGATACACAACAGTGAGAAACAGCTTGAGAGTTGGGGGTGTTTTGTCTGATTTTCACTAAATAGGTTAAGATTAATGTCACCCTTCTGTCACTTCACAAATGATAGAAGAGATTCACAGGAATACTTACTTAATGTCAAATACAGTTAACATGCTGTAGATATTTGAAAACTGACTGCTAACATTAGACTCATCTATTAAACTTCATTAGAGTTTTTTTTATTCCTGGTCCCCTCAAATTAAACTAGAACAATTGACACTTGATAGAAAATGTAAATTAGGAGTGAGATGTATGTTAAGTTGGAGTAACAACACTTCCTCTCATGTGGGGGACTGGGGTTCAATCCCTTCTGGGGCAAATTCTCTTTGCTACACCAATAAGAGTCCTTGGGCAAGACTCCTAACACTACACTCAACTAACTCTGTAACATGATTGAAAATTGTAAGTCGCTCTGGATAAGAGGATCTGCTAGAAGTAAAAAATGTAAAGTCAAAGTATAAAATTTGCTGCATAAGCCGTACACACCATAATGACATTGATCCTGCCATTCACTTGACTCCAAGCTGCAGATGACTGCAACTGAGAGCATAAAATGAAATTATTAACAACATACAGAGTACAGAAACAATTCAGGGTTCTAAAGCACTTCATCAGCAGAAACAAAGGGTTCAGCACAAGGTGTAAACTTCTAACCATTATCAAAACAACAAGTTTACAAAGCACACAGAATGAAATGAGGGGAAAGTCTGAAAGAGCATCATGGCTTAGATTATCACTGCAGCCTAATGATGTGAATACTGGCATAGTGTAATTACTTTAGAATATTTACTAGCAAATGCCTCAAGCTCATTGCTGTGGCTTCACAGTGCAGCTGTGAAAAGTTTTTATCTGGGGAGTCAGAACCCCTGGTCACAACACAAATGAGATCTTAAAATATGTGGCGCGTTTTTGCTGATAAAGATGGTGGAAAGAAAGGTGATGTCAGCACTTGGGAAGGTCAGCAGTGTCACGTATGCCATGCATAGCAACCACGTAGCAACTTTAATGTGACTTTAATTATTTTATGGGTGCGATGATCCAGCTGGGGGGGCTGTGGCTTGTACAGAACAGCAGCAGCAGCTGGAATACACCTCACAGAATCTACGGACAATATACAGACGATCACAGACCACAGGAGCCCACCCCCTGGACTGATGAGCGCGGATAGGTCTCTGGCGAACAAGCTAAACACATTCCCTCACTCACTTTGAGGCTGCACTTGGCAGCGCTAATGCTAACAGTACTAGCACTAACAACGGCGCATGCGCAGAGCCCGCCATGGGCCAGCGCCCTCTCGTCATCATGGAGAGTGACATGAGGAGAGTGTTCAAAAGAGTGAGTACCAGGAAGGCGTCGGGACCAGACGGCATCTGCGGTAGAGTCCTCAAAGCCTACGCAGACCAGCTAGTCCCGGTATTCACTGAAATCTTTAATGTCTCCTGGACGCATGGTATCACCCCATCCTGCTTCAAATGATCCACCATCGTCCCTGTCCCAAAGAAACCTCGGCCTTCCTGTCTCAATGACTACCACCCTGCTGACCTCATATCAGTCACAATGAAATGCTTTGAAAAGTTGGTCAGAGACTTCATCACCTCTTCACTGCCAGCCTCCATCGACCCACTGCAGTTTGCATACCGCGACAAACGCTCTACTTATCATGCAATTGCACATCTGCGCCACACCACACTGGCCCACTTGGACAATTGGAGGGGTAATTATGTTAAAATCCTGTTTGTCAACTACAATTCAGCATTTAACACCATCATGCCCATCCCTACTCACTACTAAGTTGGAGGATCTAGGACTGCATCCATCTCTGTGTGACTGGATCTCCAACTTCCTAACAGACAGACCGCAATCAGTACGGGTGGGCAACTGTGTTTCTTCCACCCTCACCCTCAGCACTGGAGCTCCTCAGGGTTGTGTCCTAAGCCCTCTGCTCTACTCACTGTACACCTATGACTGCACAGCCACTTCCAGCTCCACCATCATTGTCAAGTTTGCTGACGATACCGTCCTCATGCACCTGATCTCGGACAACGATGAGAGGGCCTACCTTGAGGAGATTAAACACCTGAAAAACTGGTGCCAGGAAAATAATCTCCTCCTAAACGTCAGCAAGACAAAGGAGATGATTGAGGACTGCAGCAAGAAGCAGGAGTGGCACTACCAACTGGTTAGGATCAACGGAACCACAGTGGAGAGAGTAGACAATTTCAGGTAACTTGGAGTTCACGTCTCACAGGACCTGTTCTGGTTCCACCACAAACTCCCTGGCAAAGAAGGCTCATCAGCGTCTTTACCACCCCAGACGCCTAAGAAACTTCAGACTGCCCTCCAAGGTGCTGCGGAACTTCTATACCTGCACTATTGAGAGCATCCTCATGAGGAACATCACAATCTGGTTTGTAAAATATAGTGTAGTAGTGTGTTAGGAACATCTATAGGTTTGGTATCTAATAAAAACTAATTCAGACTAGTAACTATAACAATGCCTGATAAGAACTTTTATTTCACTTCAGGTTCATATGATGAGGGCCAACAGGCTTATTTGTAGTTAGATGATACTTGTCTCTTGTTGGGATATTGACCAGTACAGCCTGGCACTGGGCTTAGCCAGCCAGGGGAGGTGCCTGTTTCTAGCCGCTGGTTCATTTGTACTGCAGGGTATGCAGATCTACTAGCTTCTTAGGCCAGGAGACATAGATTATGTCATACTCTGGTGCAGCCACCATTGATCATGGTTGCAACCCTCTCTTGGAGATCTACTGTTGTTGTGAGGACTTGCAGATTGTATTGCTCTTTTAGAGAGTCTCTTAAACACTGAGAACTGGTGTTAAATAATGACTCCTACTTCTGTAGATAAACACTTTCTAATACTGAAACTATATATATATATATATATATATATATATATATATATATATATATATATATATATATATATATATATTCACTAGCCAACTTGCATGCAGTTAAAATCATGTTGATTGTTCCTCAAATGAACCCTTATTGTGTAAAACATATTCTCTGAATCATGACAGCACGGGAAAGCTGAGAGGAAAAAAAATCAGTTCAGGCCTAGTATTTATCCTACGGGCAGGGTTCAGCAGTTATATTAGGTCCTGTATCGATTAGCTCCATGATTGCTGTAATTCCCTGCTGACATCCAGCTCAAAAGAATTTGAGCAGGAGAAAGTAGGCTTGGTTTGTGATTATGTTGTAAATGATTCCAAGAACCAGGGAAGCTAGTGTTTCTCCACACCAGAACATTCCACAGGATGTCTAGGGATGGCAGTGTGCTTTCATAGCACAACCGTATCATCCTCAGCAAAGCAAACTGACATATATGTCTTAGCAGAAAGGCCAACGAGGAGGACAATGGCGCTAATAGTGTGAGAACACAGCTTTTCCGTGAGCAGGAAAATAAGCAGGAAATAAACTTCCTCTCAATAATGTAAATGTCAGGGAAGAAGAATAACTGGGATAATGAGAACAACCTTGCTGGGTTCCAAAAATATGTGATGCCAAGGATTTAGGAGTTAATGGATATGTTTCAGTGATATCTGTGATTGCTCCATGCATTATGGTGTTTGAAGCTTGGCATAGAAGATGAATGCCATGAAAGTGTTTTTATGGGCACTCTGAAAGAGCACATGGAGACAGCACAGTTGGCCAAACTGAACTGAATAATATGAATTGGGCATCTCTCAGTTATCATATCATAAATAAGGGGTAATGTTCTATAAATAATTAAATGCTAAATGCTAAAAAAAAATAATCCAAGTAGGTTATGCTTGCAGCACAAAATGCAGGAGTATTAAAAACATGTTTACTGAATTAATAAATTAGTGTTCTATCTCCTCGTATTTCCTGGCTCTAAACAATGTATTAATCAGGTCACTTCCCCTTTTAATTACTCACAAAGATGCAAAGAATATGTTATTTTGATTTATTCTTTGGCCACTGGTCAAATACATTCCTGTTTTAGGTAACGTAGGACGTTTTATTAATGACGTTTGCCATTTTTCTAGTTTTACCATAAAAAAACAACAACCAAAATACAGCTCCAGTCCAAGTACCAAGATACTAGCAGATAACTTGAGTAGAAATTTAAGATAGACGTTGATACCTTTCCCCTCTACATTTTGCATGGAGGAAGTTCTGTGTATACACAGATCTATAACAGTGTTTGGGATAATGATGACCACTCGCGTTCCTCATCCTTCCATTCTTAAACCTGTCAAACCCACTGACATATCAGTAGGGTGTTTGGCATTTCTCAAATCCAGACATGAGCCATTTGTGGGAGCGAAGTAGGTCCCCAGAGTTAAGAACTTCACGGCCTGTCATCACAAAATGACAAGTGCTGCATTGGGGGTCACTTTGTCACACTTATTTTAGTGTGTCAGGCCACTTCATTAGTCATTTACACTGCTCAAGCAGACATCTCCATTGCAGTGTGATAAACTGGTGAAAGACGAAAGGCACATGGTTCACGCAGACAGCCTGGCACTCCATGAAAGTACTGTACTGTGTCTGACACAGGGGAGGGAAGACGTGTCATTCTTAAAGCTATATTTAGATAGTGGGGCTACCACTGAAATAGTGCCAGCATATGCTTGCCTAAAACCAAGCTGCCTGGTTACTGACAGGTAACTACACTGCAAAAGTCATTGAACAAATTCGAAGGACTTTGTTTTGGGCCAGATTTCATAAGCTCCATAATGCTACACACAAAATCCTGCTACAAAGATGTTCAGAGCTTGGTCTGCTTTTCTCCAAGCTGAGTATTCAAGTCCCAGATAAGCTGAACAAATGTGGTTTCCTTACTGTAATGTACAATCTTAATACATGCACATAGCTTCCAGTTCACACAGAATAATTTAACAGCGACGTTGTGGCCTTGGGCAGTTGGTAAAAGAGAGCTGGTCTTATGTAAGCACTGGGCGCATTTGTGGATATCACACACGAGTAATCATGGAGGAACCCATCATAAGCCCCAGAAACCTGACAGAGGACAAGAGGCCAGAGAGAAATGAGCAAAGCACTGATAGTTGGGCATCTGATACAAAGCCTTGCCTATGGGTGCTAACTGGATGATTGATTGTCAGAGCTGGGGGGGGCATAATCGAATATATATAACTTTCAGCCTGTGATCGTCTGTAGCCTGGAAACCAAGCACAAAAAGGTATCACCTTGAAAGGCAATTGACGGGACATTATCAGCATATTATGAAGATGAAGTAGAATAGTTATTCTCACAACCCTTCTCTCGAGCACAGCCAAGCCATTCTGTGTTATCCTGTGTTGGCATAGCAATAATACAGGGAGTTTTTCCTTGCTACTGTCATCATTGGCCTATTCAGCGGGGATCTAGTTCAGGATCTTTGTAAAGGTAGTTTGTGGCAACATCTGTGTAGAAAGCACTATATTGATAACACTGAACTGAATCAAACTGAACTGAACTGAAGTTAGCAGAGTGATTCCTGCTTGTAAGAAATTAAGTAAACCATCTGCTGTCTTTCTACCCGAGGCCCAGTATAACATCCACAGTGCAACAATTACCCCAAGAGAGTCCACAGTGATGCCTGCTTTAGTGTCTCAGTGATGCATTGTCCTCTGATGTTTTTAAGCAACCTTGCTCATTTTTTTACTGTTGTGAGTACAGGGTTACAGTTAGTTCATCCATGCAGAACCACTTTAACTCTTGACCTTTCAGCAGCTTTTCAAGCAAGAATTGCTGGTGGCAAGCCTTTATTTCAGAACCACACTAACATAAACACGCTTATGTGTTTAAAAGTGCTAAACAGTCTGGCTTTTCTTTAGCTTCAACTTGTCTCAGACAACTCAAACAACAGTTTTCTGAAGATTTCCGAGCTGACGCAGCAGAAACAACAAATCATCCCCAAACCACAACAATTATGTGAACACACATGAGCATCTGTAAGAATGTACATATTGTTCAATACGGCTCATGCTGTGTGTGGTTTCAGTACATACAGCACGACCCGTGTGATCCAAATCTTCTTACTTTTTTTTTACGTTTCTTCTGGAGTTCATTGCGAGTGCTTTTAGTCAAACTTCTTCTGAGCATTTTCTAAGTCAGCAGTGCTTTCCACTTTGATTCACCGCTACATGTTTCTATTTTTGTTTTGATTCCCTTTAATGGTGCCATTTTGAACACTGATCTTGGCTGAAGTAATTAAGATACACATATCCCTGAAGTTGCTGCAAGATGCTGTTTGTGGCAGTCTTAGTTCTCAGTTACTGTTCGCCTGTTGTCTGGACTTTCATTACAGTTGCTGTCTTTCCCGCTTTTGCTCCTGCTGGGCGCTCTGGTGCCAGTTTCTAGGATCTACTTTGATTTCGGTTCGTCTTTGTTATCCCAGTGTTGCCTCCTACATATGGAACACCTCAGTGCTGCTCATTAATGTGATTTCCATGCTGTATTTGACACAACTTTGATATAACAACCTTTCTGAGATGCAATCTGTTTACAGCAGTACGGTACAGGCTTAACAGAAGAGTCAAGGAGCACTGCACAGCTAGGCTTGTCGAGGGTTTTTGGTCACTTCATGGATGAAATACAGGGCCAGATCCAGATTATATCTAAACCCAGAACAAAAAGAATTTCCACCATTCACACTACAATTCAGTTCAAGGCTTAGTCCATGTCAGAGAAACTTGCCCTTTGTGTTTTACTGTTGGAAGGATTATTTGATTGAATAAAAGCTTGACTGCATCAGAAAACCATGAAGCTAGTACATCTTTCTTAAGGGCCCCTGCAACATTGTGATCCACTTTCATCTTGGTTTTATTAAGGATGATTCAAATGTACGGTGCCTAGTAATATTCAGTAGTGGTATTTGTACAGTGACATATCATCAAAACAGCTGTGGTGCTGCAGACAAGGATGAATGACACCAATTCCTTGGTGTGCTCTGAATCAAGTGTAATCTAGTGTAATGTAATGGGCACTCAGTCGTGCACCTCAGGTTTTCTGTGCACTGCGTAATGTGTATTAAGTAGAAACGGTTAGCCATGATTTTTGGCACTTTGAGAAGATTCACTGATGTCTTATATTATCACCATTTGAACAATGTCTGTGCTGTCATGGTGCACTAGGCACCCCACCCTAGGGACATGCCCACCGCCACACACACACACACACACACACACCACTCCTTCCCTGCTCCCAGTATCCTGACTACTAACCAGGAGCAGCTGTTTCTTATTTGGTTGTACCCCTGTTTATAGCCCGCAGATACTCTCCTCCAGTGCTGTGCCTCACCATGACGACATCTACTGCTCTCCCGCGTTTCCATGCGCTGCGTACTTACTGCCTGTGTGCTTTGTTTTCATTTTTGTTTTTTGTGTGAGCTCTGCACTGTGCACCTTTACTTCTTTTATGGAATGGAGAAGAAAGAAACTCTGTGCACTCGTAGATCGTTTCCTCACTCAGCATCACATGCACTATCGTAAAAATTATTTTCTATGCCTTTTTAGACTAAATTGTCAGAAATATTTACTTCAGGAAAATTCATTGGATTGTGCAATTAGAGCAATTAGATGCTATGTTTGTATTGCAGCCTGCTAGTACATTTAGTCACATTTGTAATAGGTGTGGTCTACATTTATAATTGGAGTTTATCACTGAATTTATCACTGGAGTGAACTCAAACCTCATCCTGACCCCACCTACTCATCCCAACTACTCCATGGGAAGCAGTTTGTCCATCCTAGACCCTCCAGCTAAGCCAGGATTCCCACCCCTATACTGAACTGGCTACATGGACTATATATAATAAATATATAATAAGAAAGAATGGGGTGTTTATTGGCTCAGCCAATCAGAGGACGGGTTCACTCAGGGTTTTTTCCTTAATTCCACCCAGTGAGGGTTTTTTTGCCACCGTTTTGCTCATTAGGCATCTGGATCCAAACATGTGTAAAGCTGCTTTGTGACAACACATGTAAAAAGTGCTATATAAATAAACTGGACATGACTGGAGTTGCTAATTATATTTTCACACCTAAAGCCTGCATATTTATTTAGCATGCAAATGGATATAGAAAAAGGCCAAGCATTTTACCCATCTCAGCACACACACTAAGCCAAAATAGCTAAATTAAACATGAAAAATGTGTGGAAAAACAGATATTTGATGTTACAAAAAACTCCATCTGGCATGAACCTAAAATCTTGATGTGTGATGATCTACAAACTGTGTACTGTAGAAACATGCTTTAGCAACATACTTAATATATTTGACATTTAACTGAGGCTAAATGCAAATGTTGTTCACAAGAGTGACAAAGTTGGTTTTGCTTGTCAAATATGAAATATAGTGTAACCTCTACTTGGTCAGGCCTCAGTACACTTGCATTTCAGTTTCATGACAATAATTTGAGCGATGACACTTGGAATAATCACTTTGGCACTGTTGTTCATTCCTCTGCTTATAAATCAATATAATCAAAGATTTAATGCCTCCACAGATTTTTTTCAACAACTATTACTTATGTTGATGGCCCTGGACTAGAGTTTTTCAATGTTACAATAGCAGCACTTAAATACTAATATGAGAGTACCATCACTGATTTTTAATTTTTTTTAAACAATGGGAAAATAATGGATTTGTACATTTGATTTCTGTTCAGTAAACTCTTCACGTTGTTCATGTTGCTACTTGTTTCATGACCTTCTCTAAAAAGGCATCTGTGCATAGCAGACATTAACAAAGTCTGTTTTTTACTGAGTAAAACATTTAGTTGAGAGTGTTTTAGAAGTGGAAAGGGTACATATCTGTTTTCAAACTGTTTTGGTACCTCACCGTCAGCAGCCTCTGTCTGGCACGGGTTGCACATCCACGTGGCCTTTTGTTTGTTTCAGTTTTGTGTTACACGTGTCTATATTTTTGTTTTGTGCCATGCCCCACTCAGGTGGCATGTGTTATGCCTGTTACCACACAGCCTATTATTATTGTCTTATGTGCTGCCTTTATAAGCCGTTTGTGTTTTGTTATTATTATTATTATTATTACTGTAATGCAGGAGACTTGGCAGGATGCAGAAACGAGCCATATAAAACACAGTGACACGTTTATTCTCTCACACACCGACGCACACAGGCTAACACAGCGTCACACACCAACAACATCAATGACTACACAAGGCTTTATATACATGCACAATAACGACTTGAAACGAGGAACAGGTGCAATACACAGGGAGGGCATGGCCATGCAAACAAATACACACACACACACACACACACACACACACAATCAGACACACACACACACACACAGACACTCTGGGAGGAGGGGCCATACCGTGACAATTATTAATTATTATTTTGGTTGCATTGACTTTCTTTTATTTTATTTGCATTACATTGTTTGTTAAACCGTTGCATTTTGAGACGTGCGTTTGCTGCATTTCTTTCCCCCCAAATCTTTGATGTGACATTTTAATTGACTGACCTGATGACAGCAATATATACATATATACATATATACACACATATATATACACATATATATATGCACATATATATATATATATATATATATATACATATATATATATATATATATATACATATATACATATATATACATATATATATACATATACATATATATATACATATACATATATATATATACATATACATATATATATACATATACATATATATATATACATATACATATATATATATACATATACATATATATATATACATATATATATATATATATATATATATATATATATATATATATATATATATATATATATATATATATACACACACATATACATATATACATATGTCACATTTGTGCTGGATAAAACTTCAACAGGGTCATGAAATATTTACCATGAAGATCCCTGCTGTTCAACCCCAAACAGCCAGTGAGAATGTGTTTGTCACGTTATGGCCCCGTCACAGTGTTCAGTGTGTGGAACCCTGCAAGAGCTGTGGATGAGGCCCTGTGCAATGCATCAGAGTGTACCAGTGAGAGGAGTTGTGAGGTATTTTCCTTGATGGGGAATTGTGAGATATTTACTTAACAAGGACTTGTGAGATATTTTCCTTGATGATGAATTATGAGGTATTTTCCTTAATGCTAATTCAAAGATTTCAGAGGCCTTCTGAGTGAGCAATTAGAAAAGCATCTTCAATAACCAAACTACCAATGATTCTCTTTATTTGGTATTTAAGGCACAAGATCTTATAATGGTTTACCTTTGGCTTGATAGTAAGCACCTATGGATATGAGCTTTGCATATAGCATTTTTTAGTTAACTATGAGTGGCCCAGAAATGGGATTAAACAAATAGAAGACTGCAAAGTGTACATCAGTAAAATAATGTAACTTGCGTTAGCTTTTTCAAGGTCTTACAGCTTTCCCAGTGTTGACTCAAGGATATGCAGGCATGCAAACCCTTAAGAATGCGTGACTTGCCTCACCTGATGTTGAAATATCAGAGAGTCACAGAAGTGCAGAGGGAGGTGATACCCCCCACATATCAAACATGTTGGCAGCGCTGTCTTGGTGGGAGCACCATCAACGAGGTGGCCACTTTCATAACCCCTAAAACGATTACTACACCCTCAAAAGGAGAGCATATGGGAGATGGGGATATAACACTTCAACACACAAAACAAAGACCACAACTTATATAACAGAGGAGTCCAATTCGAACAAGAACTGTGTGATATAAATTAATATTCTCTCCAAGCTTGAGGTGTGGCATAGTGTACAGAAGGTATGATAATTCCTACTGTTCAAAAGAAAAGGATGTGCTGATCACTGAGAGCTGTAAGTTATTTATCTTCATGGCATTTACACAGCATTGCAAGAGCAGTCATGAGAATGTCTGAACTAACTAGCTTTGGGAGTGCAGATTTTCTGCGGTAAGCCAATGGATGGATTCGTAGGTCACCAGAGGTGAGCCAGTGATACATTATTGTAATTCTGACAATGGAAAGCAACTACCAGTTCTCCCCAGCAAGAGGAGTGCACCTGCACCTGCACGTGCACCTGGCACTGTTGCTGTATTGACCCAGGTGCTAGACACAGCTCATGTCTGCTGCTGTATTGACCCAGGTGCTAGACACAGCTCATGTCTGCTGCTGTATTGACCCAGGTGCTAGACACAGCTCATGTCTGGTGCTGGATTGACCCAGGTGCTAGACACAGCTCATGTCTGCTGCTGTATTGACCCAGGTGCTAGACACAGCTCATGTCTGCTGCTGGATTGACCCAGGTGCTAGACACAGCTCATGTCTGTTGATGGATTGACCCAGATGCTAAACATCATTTCTGTGTATTCGATTATTTAAAGCATTTTCCATGTCGGGCATCATTTAACCTGCACAGTTTAGAACCATGCCTAACATGAAAAAAGCAGACTGACAACCTAAGGTCACCACATATTTCTCACACCTTACTGGACATAAATGCAGTTTTCAAACATTTTTGCTATAATTTTACAAGTCTTCAGCTGATGTTCAGTAATATGTAGTGGCAGTGGCAGTGATTAAGTTATACAGTGCATTATAAAAGAGCCTGTTTGGGTGATCTAGCAAACTCTTTACCTGCCTAGTCAGATACATACAGCCTCTGTGGTGTGCCAAGAATGTGTGAAATCATTTAACACATTCAAATCATTAAAAAAAATGTATTGTATTAGGCAGACTAAAAATAACAAACCAACATATGCACACACAGTTCTTTGAATTTGACCACTGTTAAATAAAAATGAATAAAAGAAAATGGAAGAAAGACTATTAGCCACAGGAGTTTTTGTATAAATCAACAACCATAGAATAGTAATATATCACAATATGACCCTTTTCAACTACCCTTGAGACCTCCCTCCTTTCCCCCGACAGTCTCAACCTGTCAGTAGATTTGCTCCTCCAAACTGTAGCCAGATATGTTAACATCTCACACTATGGTTAGCATCAGACACTATGGTTAATTTCTCACACTATGGTTAACATCACACCCTAGAGTTAACATATCATACCCTAGGGTTAACATATCACACCCTAGAGTTAACATATCACACTTTAGAGTTAACATCACACTCTAGGGTTAACATATCACACTCTAGGGTTAATATATCACACTCTAGAGTTAACATCACACTCCAGGGTTAACATATCACACTCCAGGGTTAACATATCACACTCTAGAGTTAACATCACACTCTAGGTAACCCATTCCTAGCTGACCCATTTCCTTGGCACAGAAAGCTGCTGGCAGTTTGACCTCGTAGCTCACTGTATCTGCTTATGGTGACATGACCAGAGTCACGCACAGGACAAAACAATCACATTTATGCTTAAATTGTATTAAAAACACCACATTTTAGCAGGTACAACATGACAGAGCACAGACCAAGTAATGATGTCCTGCTGGCATACATATCCTTGAACTCTGAAGTGTAGAAAAGCATCATAACTGCTCAGATTCAACCAAATGCCTCAAAACACAAATGGACGGTGGTTCGCTTTACTGCAGGACAATGACCTGAAACACACTACATAAACAATTGGAGCATTTTAGGGCCAAAAAGTGCAATGTTCCTGACAGACTAAGTAAATCAAGCCCTATTCGCACGACATTACATTTATATAGGGTGCTGGTTTCATTTCCTATTTTGCGGGTGCTACAGTGTAATTTTATTTCTATCTGTATCAGTCATATCTGTGTTTTTCTCTGTCTTTCTCTGAAAACATTACACTCCCACTGTTTTTCACCATCCTCAGCCATTGTCTGATCATTTTATTCCCGTCTGGATTCACGTGTCTGTGATTTTCCATGCAGGTGTTGCTTCACATTGTCAAAAGAAGTTGTTTCTGTTACTTGCCATATTTAGTCTTGAATTGTGCATGTTAGTAACCCTCACCCAGACATCAAACACTATTTGAATCATAAATTGCTAAATGGATGCTTTTGAAGACTGATTGAATGATCTACTTTGTGTGGGTGGTGAACCCTTGACTCCATACATTATTTGGTAGAGAAACACCAGCAGGATAAAGGAAATAAAATCTGTTGGAAAAGTGAGATCCCACAGGCTGATAAAAGGGGTGATTATAATAGCAGCTCTGGGTATAAACCATTACTTTATGTTCACATATGCACAATATCATTAACTTTTAGTTTTCTATATATAATTGTATCACTTCATGTTTCTTAACTATCTAATGTTAAATGGTGCTAAATTATTTAAATACTTTGATTAAATACAATTCAATTATGTAAATGATTGAATTGTTCATATTCAAACTTTTAATCTTTTACAGTTGCACATTACCATATGATTACAAATGTTACCAAGTTCCAGGTTCATAAAAAATACAATGCACTAGAAACTCACTCCTCTGTTCATTTCCTGCTGTGAATGAATGTGAGAGTTTTATCACTGAAGAGAGATATAAAAAGTTATAGACATTACAGACATCCCCTGATAGACCAATCCAATCTGAATAGGGCTATACATAGCATTGAATTCCACTGAGCATGCCTTTCACTTCCTGAACACGAGACGAGAATAAGAACTGAAAATGGCTGTTTTACAGGCTTGACAGCGCTTCACCAGCGAAGATGCTTCGTTTTTGGTGATTTCAGTGGTCACTGATTTCACAGTTTGGTGGGGGGTTGGGGAGGTATTAATGTGTGATATGTGATTCTTATATGGTTCACCCTAATATAGATGTGAATACTCTTAAATTAAAGCAGACATCTACACTTACACTTAAGAAAGAAAATCAAAAACCAAAACACGGACCCCCAGTTGCTCAGTACTTCCCTTATCAGTCATCACCGCGGTAACGAGCACACTGTCATTAAGTCACCCTCTCAGGTGTACTGGAAAGGATTTTTCTTGTGAGACTGGTTGGCCACCTACAACATGAATCACCACAAAAAGGAAAATGTAATTAAACAAAATAACCTAATGTCCAAATCCATTTATGATTTGTCATAAATACAGCAACTAACTTCATTCAGTCAAAGTCACATGGTCTCCTGTTAACAGTAATAATATTTGTAATGTTTTGCAGCGGGATGGTGCAAACCATGTATGAGTATTCGGGACATTCTATATACAATAAAAAATCTATGTTCCTTAAACTTTGTAAAAGCAACTATCTCTTATTTGTTAAACAACACGCAACCACATTTAATTAGGGAAGAATTTCATAGAAATGTTAGATCAATAATTTACATAGTCACACAAAAATAGCTTTATGGCCAAAAGTGTGTGGACAACTGAACATCATGCCTACATGATCTTGTTGGATATGTAGGACTTTAAGGATGAACTGGAAGGTCAGGAATAAGCCAGGAATTCTCCAGCCGCAACAGTGCCTGACCTCAGAGATGCTCTGCATAATTTCCCACAGACAGACTCCAAACTCTTATGGAGAGCCATACCAAAACATTACAGCTGATATAGCCACAAAGGGCAGACCTTCTTATTAACACTCAAATGACTGTGTTTGGTGTTGAGTGGGGCTGAGGTTGAGGTTTTGTGTAGTCTCCTAGAGTGTCTCCACACCAAACTCATCACAGGTCTTTATAGACCTCGCTTTGTACACAGGGGCACAGTCATGCTGGAACAGGAAAGAACATTTCCCAAACTATTGCCACAATAAACAAGTGAGACAGAGGTGGCACTCAACGTTTACAATAAACATGACTATACATTTAACATTAAAAGATGTATACACATTTAACGATAATAGCACAAACCAAGGTTACGGTTACACAGATCTAGTTAAACACGCACATAGCGACAATGACCAACAATGGGAACACACCCGGACAGGGGTTTAAATAGACATAAGACATTAACATTAAATCCTGTGCACATGTGTACAATCCGGGGGGGTGTGGTTACAACACAAATAAATACAGTATATGTTGATCTCCCTGCACACGGCGGGCCATACCACGGGACTTATGGGGACAGAGCAGTCCGTGACAGTTCCATCACTTGGTGCCTACATTATGTGAGTTGTTGTTACTCCCAGACACTTCCATTTCACAACTGTAGCACATGGGGTGTCCACATACTTTTGGACCAAATTGTGTTCATTTATATTTAAAAATAACATTCATTTAAAACTGGGGAAAGAAAATATTTTTGCCATAAAAATATTGGATCACGCTCAATAAACTTATAAAGATGCTTCTCTTGTTATAGTTTGAAACATTATAAAACAAGCACATTGCCCACCACAGCTCCTGCGGAGGAGGAGGAAAGGTTAGCTGAAATTCAGCTACTTCCAGTTCAGGTTTCCCGTTTCACAGCAGATGGCTACGACTGCTCCAGCCGATGTCAGTTCAAACCAAAATGAGCGCAGATCTCTTCAGAAGCCCACACAAGCAAACACAATTAACATTTCATCCCATGTCCAACTGCAAAATACCTGCAGCATCATAAAAATACACTCATAGATATCTAGTAACCTCAAGTAGAGTAAAATGATATAATGCAGGCTCACCTGGTAGGGCAGTGCTTTTGATCCCTGTTCTGAGGTGTAGCACGCAAATCTAAACATCACGTAAGAAGCACAGCTGGGCAGAGTAGCCAAAATGCAAAAAAGCTAAAAGCCAAATACAATCTTTTGACCTACATGGTCGTCCTCAGGCGAGGTTTCTTTTTATTTCTGCATTTGGAGCATGTTTGATGGCTCACACTTGATCTTTTGTTCAGTTACAAAAAAAAATGAACCTATATGAATGAAAATATATTTACTCTCTGAAAGGATGAATTCAGCTATGGGCTGCATCATTATCTCTAGCTGGTTACTGCAAAGCCCTCAGTTTAGTGCTAGTATGCCTACTTTTAATCATCATTTTAAGGCTGTCATAAACCCATACAAGCAGGGAGTCTTTTTAATAATTAACATTTATTAAACTCTGGAAAGGAGATAGAGTCAGACAAAACACTTAGGTAGGCATAATTTTTTATTTTATTGGTTGTTTCCTCCATTACACTGAGCACTTTGTTAAAAACCTCCAATGTATTCGGTGCCAGTTGTCATACTTAGAGAGTTAAAGCTACAGTCTGTGATTTCTGCTCATGTTATATAAACCAATTTTATGGTATACACCTTTATTCCATATTCCGTTTTAGGAGTGGAGGATTTTCCATTAAAAAAGCATTAATAGGATTAGAAACTTCACACTGAATCTTCAGGTTCATGGGACTTTTTCTGGATGGCAGGCTATTAGCTCTACTAACTGTCGTATTTGCTTTTTCACTCAGTCATGTTTCACCCAGACTGTTGAAAGTGTCAGCAGTTACAAATGTCCAGCCTGTAGCCAAGGCTGAGGGCAGAAATTACACCTGATCTCAAACCCAGGGCTTGCAGGCAATAAACGTATGCTCTGACCACCCGACCAAAGACCCAGAGGACCCATTTTGCCTTCCTGAGTGACTGACTCCATCACGCCACCCTGTCTTTCAGGAAATGACTCCATTACACACCTCCGCTCAGTTACCTGTATGTTCTGCTCATGCTCAGTTTATGACCCAGCCATCACCGCACATACGGACATCACCTCCTTCTTCCTCCAGTGGCAGGTCTCTGTCTCCTTTCTCCTCTTCCTCGGGGCTGGCCTACAGCTAACCTGATGGGACATTGCAGTTACATTTGGGCTGTTGTGAACACAGGTCTTCGCAGCATTAAAAAAATAAGGTGTGTAAATTATTTACCCTGTCTCGTTTGCCCCTGCCTGGTGTCGCGGTTCCCACAGCAACGCCAGTATGATTGTTTACTTCCTGGTTCTGGTTTCTTTATGTTTCCTTGTTTTGTTTTTTTAGTTCCACCCCCTAGTTAGTTCTATTACATACAAGTTAGTTATTGTAACCAACTGCACTGTTAGTCCTAAATAGTCTCTCTATTTAAATCTGGTGTTTGTGTTCAGGCTTTGTGAAGTCTTGTCTACTCATTTGGTTTCTGAGCCGTCGTATATTTGTATATTTGTACCTGGTTAGTTGGATCTGCACCTGTTCCCTATCTGTTTTGGTTGCTCCGTGGACTGCTTTTCTGGATGTATGACCTTGGCTTATGTACTTTGGATTCTGTCTGTGGACTTCGTGTGTTCTCTAATAAAGCAGCGTTTGTCTTACCGCGAGCAAATCTGTCTCTGTACGTGCTAAGAACATTACTTTCCTCTGCTGGAAGTGCCTCCTGTTGCCATGTTCAGGTTGGCAGAATGAGTCACCTCACCCTTCACTTATGCAGTCACTTTATAAATGGAAGCTAATCAGCTGCACTGCTGCACAGTGGAGCAGCCTAAAGCAATTAAAAACATGCACTGCTTGCATTCATGCCATTATTCTTCAAAGTTATTGTTTTGAATATGTATAAATATTGGGATTTGATAGCAACTTACAAATCCAGGGCCAGCAGGGTAGCACTCTGTAGTAGTACAGCCAGAAAGAGCAGGTGTATTTAATGTGAATGCACTGAGTTACTTACTGTTATTACTTGGATCAGTCATAAGGGAGGGTTATATGTGGCAAATCCTAGTTCATATCAGGACTGATCACAGCCTTTGTGTAAGCATCTCAGTGATATTCATGCTAATTGCTACTAAAAGAGGGGCCAGGATGTTACAGGCAGAGCTGTGATCTATCTGTCCATGTCCCTACCTATGTAAGAGTGAAGTAAAAGAAAGGAACGTATTCGCTGTGTTTAATTACTGAGCGGACGTTAACCAAAGAGTAAAATCAGGTGGTGTATAATGATTGTGAGGCCTACTTAAGTGTCGAGCAATTCTCATTTGAGCTTTTGACTCCACTGATCTGGAGCCAGACCACAAATGCTCTGTCTGTGTGAAGACTACACATCAGCAAAGTTATCCACTTTGGAGTTTTTTTATTTAATGAAATTGATTTGAGTATGCCCAATGTTTTGATTGATAGATACACCTAATGATTCCTTCAGATTTATCCGCTTCATGTCAGCCTGCTTCACACTGCCTCAGAGTGAGGCTTCTTTGGTTTCTGTCACAGTTCCTCCCCTGGCAGTGCTCCACTGATGGCTGTGCTCCGCCCCTGACAGTGCATGTCCAGTGCTCTGCCTCTCTGGATATTTAACATCTCTTTTAAATGTAATTAGTGTTTTTAATGTGTTTGTGTGTGTGTTGCAAAGCCTTACATCTTCATATGTGTCTGTGCCTTAGCCTTTCTTTGACTGGTATATAAACATATTTCTTACTTTCTGTCTTATTTTTGTTACTACTATTATTACTACCACTACCACCACTACTACCACCATTACTACCACTACTAAGGTAGGCCAAGTTAAGATCGGTCTTTCGTCCAACTGCCCGAATGGTGATGAGAGTAGCATCCTTTCTTTTTACTTTGTGAATCTGTGGGGAGGAGAAAAGTTACTTGTCCTGGTAGAGATTTGAGTCTAATGGAATTTTTGGTCTCAGTTTCTTGCAATATAACCAGGTTGGTAAGAACTTCTCACCTTCCCATCCACCAGTTTATGACCCTTTAGGGTGATGGGGTTGAGGGTCAGAGGTCAGTCCATCTTGATAGTTGGGCCACTTCTGGCTTTGTTGCTCAGCCTCAAGGCACCAGCATGTCCCAGGTCTAGTCTGTGGCCTGGGGGGTGGGACAGAGCACCGCCTTTTGACAAGGTCAGAGTTTCACCAGGGGAATAATCTATCTTCACTGCATTATTATTGTTGTTGTTATTTGCTGCTGAAAGTGGAGCCTTATTTTTGCAAAGGTTAGAGAAGAACTTATGTTGCAGCAGCAACAGCAAATGTAGCTGCAGCTGTGACGGCCTCCAACATCAACCTCAGATGACCCTCCTCCACAAACGTCATTACTGGTCAGCTGACCACTCTCTGCACATTATCCCAATCCACTGCAGAGAGGAATCTCCCGGTTGTGCACACGAATCTAAAGTTCTCCAAACCAGAAAGGTGGAACTATAAAACATTGGCCTGTGGGAGGTTTATGCATCAGCATTTACTTTATCTACCACATGACCCCTCTAGTTCCCCACAAACCTACCCAAGGTTGTTAATGCGGTTTCACATCTCTCTGGCAAGGCGAGAGACCAGAAAGTGGAAGTTTGTGAACAGGGAGAGGAGACATGAGAAATGAGAAATAAACACTGTAATAGCGCATGAGCTTCACATGCTGTTACCATTGTCTGGATGAAATGACTGGCGACATCCTTTTGTCATGGACTAAGTCTCCCGCCATGTGGACTTTCTGTGCTCAAGCAGCTCATCAGATTGGCAATGTAGCTAAGGTAGAGTGCAACAACCAGGCCCGGACTCAAGCAATGAGCCAGCCTGCTGGCAAGGCAGCAAGACACATTAACCCTCCTTAGTGCTGGTGGATGTCACATGCCTGTCCTTCAGGAAGGGACTGTCTCTGTCCCATTGCCCTCTCCTGTGCACTTCATATGTCCCATGTGTCCTTCCCATATCCACACCTTAACCAGGGTTACACCCATGCCCTTCACTAGGGGTTCAGGGTGAACTCATACATCCTCTCTGCTCAGAGGGGTTCACCTGAGCACTGTACTTTCCACTGCTGATGCACCATTTGTAGGGAGGTCAGAGTCTGACCTCTTACTGTCATGTTAAAATAATTTTAAAATGTGTTGTATTCATTGTCTCTGCTGTACAGATATTTTTTAGCTCGATGCTTTTGAATAATGACCTGATAAGTCACAAGGAATTTAACCAGAAAAACATTGCAAACTATGCATTTTGTGGGCTTACGTGTCCTGGTGGGTTAACAATTTAGGAAGTGAAAACATTATCCTCACCCTCACACACACACACTATCTAAAAAAGTGCGTCTTCTAAAATTCAACAAGTAGTTTAACTACATTCTGGGGAAAACCCTCGTGAGTGCTAAAATTAATCGTAAGGAGCCACAGACGTTAGTGGACAGTAGTTGATGTGTCACCATTAACATGAATACTGTGAAAGTGATAAACATAACTAATTACTCAGTATATGTCTAGATATCATGAAAGCACCTTAGCATCTGATCAGAATATACTAGAAGGGTTTTGTGCCTTATTCAGTGATAGGCAGTACTATATGTAACCCATTAAACCATTTGTTTAAATTCAAAGCAAAAATATCAGCATCACAGCGATTATGCATTCAGGTAGAGAGTAAATTACAGGTAGTTGCAACATGAAAACCTCTTTCAGTGTGATAAGAAAATTAGGGTGAACAACTTTTCAGAAGAATGGCCATTCATTGTATTGTAGCTTAAATATTAAAAAGGTAATGTTACTGGAAGGCCCATCAACATCAAATCCAATGAAAAATACAGTGTGATGCATTATAAGTAATGGCCAGGTAAAATTGTACTTCAAGATAGCGAGAGAGAGAGAGATAGCGAGAATAACATGTGCAGAAACAAGGCGAGAAGTAGAACGCAGATGCAGGAGGGTTTTTACTAAACGAGGAAAACTGAACAAGGGAGGCAAATAAAACAGACACAGTGAAAACACTAAAGCAAGGCATCACACACACTAAAAGAAATTAAATTTTTAAAAAAAAAAAAAAGGACAACAACTCCACACATGAGCAGACTTACCAAAATAACCAACAACATGGGAAACCAAACACAGGGCTTAAATAACCAAGACAATTAGGCACTAACCAGACACAGGTGAACATAAGAACAGGGAAAACCAAAATAAGGACTGGAATTAAGGAACAGATGAGGGGCGGAGAAAACGAAACAAGGAAGTAAAGGAAAACAGACAGGACAGAGAAACCAAGGAAACAGGGATGTCAGGAGGGTGGCCAAATAGGCAGACAAATAGAGACAGAGAGACAGATAGATAGATAGCTTTACTTGCTAAAAGAAGATTAAGTATATTTTATCCTGCATTTCAGTGAAGGACAAAGTGAACAATATGAAATTGACTGTGTCCACTATCCTTTACCCATCATGTGGATGTTACAATTGCATAAATAGAAACATTGGATTTACTCAGTTGAACCTTAGTTGATCTGACATTCATTATTTGCCATAGCAGTGCACTGTGCATTTGTGCTGTTTTTACAACATTTAAGCTCAAACATTAATTTATTAAACTGACCAGAAGAGGTCTATAGTATTTTAGAATGCTTAAGTCCTTTTTTCGGTACATGTAATATATGCAATGATAAAACAACTTAAGTATTACACAAAATGGGTGTTACTTCAAAGAATAATGGAATGTGACAAGTCACATAAAGGTTGGAAATTCTGTGTCTTGCAGTGGTTCCAGTTACCTGAGGCTCAACACCCAAAAGACTGCAGAGATGTTTGCAGACTGTAGACAGAACATCGACTCTCCCGCTCAACATCAATGACTTTGAGTTTCCAGCTATGAGCTCTCAAGTTCTTGGTTATTAGTATATTTCCAGGGCCTTTATGTGGGAGTGGGAGTAGATGCGTCCCTCACAGGAGGTATTCTTTCTAAGGCGGCTGAAGAAATTCAACCTGCCACAGGCTCTGATTATTCAGTTCTACACTGTAATTGTTGAGTGTCTTCATTTCCTCCCTAACACTTTAGTTTGGCTTCTCCACTTCAGAGGAATGTGAACTTTCCTAGTGCACAGTCCAGACTGAGAGGATTATCATATGTAACCTGCCAACAGTTCAGCACACGTACAACAGCAGAGTCAGGAAGCCCGCTGGCAAAGACTCTCGCAAAAACTCACCTACATCTCACCCAAATCTCACTTACATCTCACCTACATCATGCCCAAAACTCATCCAGAACTCACCTACATCTATTTCAATCCCTCCCATGAAGGAGAAGACTGACAACCATCAAAGTAAACTAGATATAGGAGCTGTTTTTCCCAGGGCTGTGGTCCTCAGTAACTAGAGTGAGCTCCTGGCTCTGTAGCATATAAACTAGCACACCTTTATCATACATAACCCCATTGCTTGTACTTGTCCAGTATATCATCTTTGTAATCCAACCTAAAACTATATGTACACAAAAATGAAAAGTCATACAGCAATAAACTGTACATAACACATGTAGTTTCCTCAGACCTGGTCACATGTACATGTACACATGTACACATGTACATATATACATATATACATATATACACATACACATATACATATACATATACATATACATATACATATACATATACATATACATATACATATACATATACATATACATATACATATACATATACATATGCAAGTAAACCAAGTAAACAGCCAAGACATAGGCAACAAGACAGGGTTTAAATACACGAACTAAACGAGGGACAGATGTGGAAAATCAAACGAGGGGCGGTGAAAACAAAACTACGGCATGGAACTAAAATACACACGACAGGGAAAACATGGAACACTTAAGCTGGGAGGGACTAAACATGATACCTTGCCAAGATTGGTTTTGATTCAGAAAAACCCATTCTGATTCTGATTGCACTTTGTTAAGGCAATTTTATAGGATTATTTAATGTTGCTTTAAAAAGTTAAATGATTAATGAAACTTCTAAATCAGTGATTTTGACACGACAGGCACTTGTGAAATAAAAATTAAACGATATAACCTACAAATTCTATAAATAACAGATGTTTCAATAAATATTTACAAGATATATTAATAACTGAATTGTCTAAGGGACAGCCTTATTTTAGTTTTAGTAAAAAGAACTAACAAAACTCACTGTAGTTGAACTGAATTTCATATGAAAATGTAATCATTTGAAGACAAATCAGCATCAGTAACTGCTAGATAAATTCAGAATGCAATGATTCTTTAAATATTACTATAATGAATAATATTACTATTACTGAATAATTAACTTTTACTCATGCATAAATCTTGTAATGTGGTTTAAATGTGAATATAACATTATGTGTGTAATTGTAAAGTGTGAGTGCTATCCCCTGTGAAATGTACCTTTGCATTTCTTATTGAAGGCCCAGTGCTCACAGTGCTTCAGTGACCTATCACTTACCAGAAGGGCAATGAAAAGTGAGTGTTGTCTAGTCTCTCGTCTGTTATAGGTGTGATACTCGCCGTCGTTGCTGATACTGATTCTACAGGTGAAGTTTCTATACATCTGGATCATTTTGAAACAGTTCCTTGCTCCTTATCCTATTTATCTCAGCAATGTCTTGGTGATCAATACCGTTCAGATCACTGCTGAACTGTACAAAGATAAAACAATGTGACCTCTCATTTACTCTGTACACACCATTAAATAAACAGCAGTGTGTATGAAAAAGCCAGTTTCCCTGCCTTTCCCACATGCTTTGTGGGTATCTCTAGCCATCAGTGTTTCCACCAGCATTTCTCACAGTTCCCACTTTCACTCTTTTGGCATCAATTTATCCTCCTCAGGTTGTGCAGTAGGTGAGGCGCACTCCGACGCCTCAGTGCGCAGCCTGTCACCTCTCTCACAGTACATAGCTCACAGCGATGGGGGAAGACACCTGTCCCCATCTTGTCTGGCTGCACAGCTTCCTTATTTTAGACCCTGAATGAAGAAGATGCCTCTCAACCGAGAATGGAATGCACTTTTTTGTCCTTCAACTACGGTTTTTCATGTATGAATGTCACTGGAATTTTAAATATTAAGCAATCTTGTCATTTCCTAAATCTGCAGGTCTAACAGCGTTGTTTCTCTAACTCTGGCTAACAAGAACAGTGCCTTTCCTGCCATTGTTTTTTTAATGTGGTTAGTCAGAGCCCTGAAACAAGCTGTATCTTCATAAGCACCACACTTCTCTTAACTGTCCTAGTAACCCAATGCTGGCGTGGCCTGTTTGACAGTGGCTCTCAATGCCAGTGCTGGGAACCGATACACATTCTTCCACAACCAGTTCAGTTCTTCACATAACTGTCAAACCTTTCATCAGCTGAAGGATGTATCAAGAGTAAAAATTTAAATAAAGTACTGTGCAAGCCCTGGGATTTAGAGTCCCTCCTGTAAAATCATTAGGATGAACTGCAAATGAAGGGATTTTCTCTGTACCTTTAAAGCTGTTTCCTGTTGTCCTTCGCTGCTTGCTGTAGCCCATCCCCTGTGGTGGAGGTATCTCCATGCTATTAGCAGTATCCCCCATACTCCTCTTTGGGGCTAGCGATGTGTGAAGATAAGGGGCAGCACAAGCCTTCCCACGACTGGTGTGACCCAGACTGCAGGTGTTATTTTGACCTGGTGATATCTGCTCAGCCCTATCTGCCCTATCAGAAGACACAATCCAGGCTCAATTTGAATGGAGTGAAAGACAAAATGGAAGCTGAAGGCATTTCCTTCCCGGAGAGAGCCCAGCCCAATGTACTGCTGGAGAACCCTAATCACGGGGTGGTGGGGGACACATGGCCTTAGCAACAGTAGCCAACTCTAGGACTCTGGATTTGTTTAAACTACTAATCTTCTTAAAGGGCAATTTCATTTATTTGAAAGTTTTTTTTTTCTGTCCAAGGTTTTTTGTACCTGTGCTCAGTAAATGCAACACAGCAGGTAAGGAGAGTGTCAAAGGGTTCAGCAAAAGGAAACAGCATTACAGAAGGGCGGACGCTTGCTGTGTTAATAGCTATTCTGACTAGTTCCTCTGCTATAGGACACATTGTAAGATGGTGACTTTTGTTTTGTAAACGATTGCCATTTTTAGTCTGAAAGGCAAAAATAAAAAAGTCACAAAAACGAAAAATATGCATGTCGGACCCTTAAATAAGTTTTAAATACACAATACAGATACACACACATAAGTATTATTCTGTATTATAAAGTTGCAGAAGGTCCCTTTTGACCAGTAGATTAGTAGTCAAATAAGCAAAAGTAAGTGTGTGTGTGTGTGTGTGTGTGTGTGTGTGTGTGTGTGTGTGTGTGTGTGTGTGTGTGTGTGTGTATGTGTGCATGCGTGAGAGAAAGCTTTGCAGCTGTCTGTTCACTGGAACAGGAAAGGTAGTTAAAAAGTGACTTTTGTTCTTCCTTATCTAGATTTTTAGAACTAAATATGATAGTGAGTATTGTCTGTGCTCCCTGTGTGTTCTGTGAACCACCTGGGTGTAACAGTCTTGATGGACTTGCTGCTGAAATAAGGTGGAGCAGAATCCACTTTGATACCTCAGCAAAGCAGACGGGTGCCACTGTGATCCTATCAATAAGGTCAGTTGCACTCTGGGAAGAGTGGCATACATTGAATGCACACCCTTTTTATCTTAAAGCACATCAAGTCTCTCAAAGAATTTTTTGTAATTTACCAACATTCATAATTTTTAGACATTGAAATAAAATATAGAAATATAGAATAGAATATAAATATAAAAATGTTATTAAGGTCCAAGCACAGAGTAACGGGTATGAAAGTAAAACAGAGTAGTGATACCTGAAGCTTCTTAGATTACAGGAGGCTCACATTTTATGTCCTGCTGCCTTCCAGTCCTAAGTTTCAGGACTCCACTTCCCACAGTGCCTCAGGAAACCACGGGAGAGCTGCATCTCTTGAATATTGATTAGCCTCACCTGTTTCTTACATATCTGAGTGTATTTAAGCAGGTCCAGGATGTCTCCTCTTTGAGATTTACTGCCAATCGTTAGTATGCATACTAAATGTTTTCTCTGTACTGCTTTTCCAGTATGCTGACTGTTGTTTGGATGCCGTCTGGTTGGTTTCGCCCTTGTTCTACTTTGTCTGTTTTTTGCCTGCCTTTTTTTTCTACTTGTGTCATTGATTTTGCAAGCATCTGAGTTCATCTGACTGGTTACACTGTACAATAAGTCCTGCCCCTATCTTGAACCTCATGGTCTCACCTCTTCAATTATGACCCTAATGGGATTCGATCAATGTCTTAGGAATAGCAAGCTAATAGCTTGTTTACTAATAACAAGCACTTGGTTTGCAAGAGTGGCAGCCTTGTGCTTTCTAATGTCATTAGGGAGAAGAAACAAGCCAAATAAAAATATATATTTTTAAAAATTGCAATGATGTGTCATCTGATCATGATGCTGATGATGATGACGGTGATGATGAACGTGATAATGATGATGATGATGGTGATACTGACAAACCAGCTGGAAAACTGAACATAGTCCAGACTGTGAATGTCGTAGATAATTTGTACAGAATTTGTGCAGGGATCTCGTGTTTATGCTAAAAATTGGACTGAGGTGATGAAAGTCTGTGACCTTCCTGAACCTCTTCCTGAACCTCTCTTCGAGGTCTCTGTGCTTTAGGTGTTTTTTAAGTACACCTGCGTCCTCCTTACAACAACCCAAATCCACACAGTCACTGACGTGCAGCCTGGGTATGGCTGTTATTCTGTTGCACGTTAACAGTTTCAGAAATTGGACATTACGTTCATATGATACTGCAGGTGCCTATCAGGCACTTTAGCTTTTCTTTTGTTTTATTGGAAGTGTTAATTCAATCAGGAAAACTTCAAAAGGACCTTGCGTTTGCAAGTAGAGGGTAAGAGCGCTTCTCCTGGCACGGGGAGTCTTGTTTGGATATGTGCACCCGCTGGACATGGACTGACAGAATTTTCAACAGCAATTTCCTCTTGACTTTTATGTTTAAAAATATCTTCCTCGTCCCCTTGCTCAGCCTGGTTTTGTTGAGCAGTGTTGTGCCTCCGCGTCCCTCCTGCCAAACCTTACTACATATACGGATCGATTTTCCACGGATGACTAACCCTGAATTAGCAGAATCCCTGGAGGTCACACAGAAACAGAAGAGGGTCAGAACACAGCTGCAAAGTGGGCCATTTCCTCCATTATGCATAAGAACAAATAAGGAAATAGCCCACTGGTGGCCTCCATGCCTAGATCATTAATAGAGAGGACTGCAGGGAAATGTTTGGATATTAAGGGTTATCCCTGAGTATCACAGGGCGGTACAGGCTCATTTATTTTGGTGCTTTGCTCTTACTACAGAAAGGTACTCCACGTACATTTCACATCTCTGTGTAACTATATTGAGTTAGATCTTGAAAGTCGTGTAGTGTCCACTTGGCATAAGTAAAGTATGACTTTTTTTAGATTGTTGTTTTAATTTATTTTACTTTTTTTTCACATTATGCATTATAGAGAGTCCTGGAGAGTGAGTGCAGTTCAACCCGGGCACAACACAAGCACTTGTTTTGGTGAATGATGAGTAATGTTTATATCCTTGTTTATAATCTATCTGGGTGGCAGGTTTGCTGTTGTGTTTCCAAAAGTCAGAATTACATTCAACATTTCAATTTTTTTTTTTGAAATACCACACAGTTACTATACTGTTCGTGTTAGCTGTGTTAGTTGGAGTGAGAGGCTTTCTGTATTTATATTGTTGACATTTGTGCATTTTGTTGTCCTGTTCTAATGAGCAGAGTCTCCCGTGATTAAGTAGTTGTGGGTCAGTATCTCACAATGTTTGCTGCAGTTTCTCAAGAACTGTCATTTTTAGGGCTGTTCTAATGAGACACAAACACTGAGATCTAACCCAGAGGAGAAACTAGAAACTCTCCAGAATGTATGTAATTGGAACTATGCTCTGGGTGCCCTCTCATGTTTTAAACTGTACTGGATCACTTTGGAGGGGAGGGTCAAAGCACCAATACGAGATTACAGGGATAAACAAAGCACATGAAGGCAAACAAGGGAAGCAGGCTATAACAAAGGCTAGGAAACACAAAGGCACAGAGTAAAAACCTAAATACATGCATATACGGGCTTTCAAAAACATTCACCAAACACATAAACGCAATGAAGCCTAACAACCACAATGAATGCATATATGAAATGAAGCAAACACAAATGCAAAGAACAGCAAAAGACGCGGGGCTCAAGGCAGGGTTTAAATACCTGAACTAAATGAGGGACAGGTGTGGAAAATCAAACGAGGGGCTGAGAAAACTAAACTATGGCATGGAACAAAAATACATAAGACAGGGAAAACATGGAACATGGAAACTGGGAGGGACTCATTGTGACAATGACAAGACTGAGAAAGGGATATTAATGGAATATTAAAGGGATATTAATTAAATATTAAATGGATATTAATGGGGTTTTAACAGGATAATAATGGGATATTAGTGGGATATTAATGGGATATTAATAGAATATTAATGGGATATTAATGGGATATTAGTGTGATCTTAATAGGATTGGATATTAATGGGATATTAACAGGATATTAAAGGGATATTAATATGATATTAATGGAATATCGACATCTTCACATTGATGAGTGGTCAGCAAACCCAAACTGTTTCTACATTCAAACTCAATTTGTACTTTTGTTTTCTGATTCTCAGGAGATGTTACTGTCTACTCACCACATTCCAATCAACCGATGGATCTGTGGCCAAAAAGATTGTTCTTGTGGTCCCAGCAACAAAGTCAGAGGAGATTGTGTTGCTGGTGTGAAAAAATAACACCATGCCATACCAAACTACCCATGAGGTGAAAATTATGTTTTGAAATTGTTCGTTGGATAATTGCATCATTTAGGGGTCTACCTTAAATAAGAGGACTGCCACTTAAGCCAATAAAATCATCATTTTTTCAAATTTAAGGCCATTTAAGGGTGCTCCTCACAAGAATCAATAATAAAAGCTGCATTTCTGCATATACCATTTAATATTTTTAAAACCCAGCAGTTGCACAATGGCAATATTTTCGAGCCAAATGCCAGTCAGGACAATTCACATCTCTTCACACATACTTACCAATTCCAGGCTACCTGCAGGCCAGTTGGTCCCAGAGGCCTGCCACTCTTAGGCCTTTAAATGTGGGAAATCAATGGATGCCTTACAGGCATTTACTGCTGAACGGCACTGGCGTCTTAAAATGTTCCAGCTGACCATAAAGACAAAGAAATGGGCATTGATAGATTTCAGCATTAGGGGGTACACACAAACACATATACACACTTACACACACTCACACACACACAAATACACAAACACACACTCTCTCTCTCACTCTCTCTCTCTCTCTCTCTCTCTCTCTCTCTCTCTCTCTCAAGTGCTGTTATAAACATTAGTAAAGGCAAGCTTTACCCACGTTTTGTCTCATATGTGGCAGGTAATAAAATTATCATAGCAGTGTTCATCCAGTTCTCCCCAGTTCTTCCTCTACTCCAGCTACTACCAGCGTATGTGGTTAGACACCATGTTTTTAAGGCACATCATCTCTGCAAACACAAGCAAATATTCCACAGGATGAATGAGACTCTAATGACGCTGCTAATGATATACCAAGACGGTATGCCAGAGTTTGATAAAGAAAGTTGTACTGGCTCAGTCTGCTAATGTGAGACTCAAAGAAAAAACTGAGAGTGAGGCACTCCATACTGGAGCTTCTCCTCTAGTAAGTTACATGTGCACATGAGTGTGACTCAAATGTCAAGGGATTATCCGTAATCTTGAATTTTGGGGGAACGAGGGAGATGCTGACAGAGAGAGAGAGAGAGAGAGAGAGAGAGAGAGAGAGAGAGAGAGAGAGAGAGAGAGATAGACAGAGAGAGAGAGAGAGATAGACAGAGACAGAGATAGACAGAGAGAGAGAGAGAGAGATAGACAGAGAGAGAGAGAGATAGACAGAGAGAGAGAGAGAGAGAGAGAGAGATAGACAGAGAGAAAGAGAGAGAGAGAGAGAGAGAGAGAGAGAGAGAGAGAGAGAGAGAGAGAGAGAGAGCGAGAGAGATCGATGGTTGACTAGGCTACCAAGTACTTTTCTCTGAGGACATTTACACTAAAGCCAAGCTCCATTGATCCACTGAATGGTAAAGGAAGATATTTTTAAGATCTGTTATGAAAAACATAAATAAATGCATAAATGTATGCATGAATCATCTACTAAAATAGAAGCTAGAATCTATAATACAAAGCTTAATAGGTAAAGGATATGAAATTAATCAAAACTGACCTAAACTGAGCATAGTGTGACAATTAACCTTGATAAAACAATCCCATTGGTGACAGAATCGTTTGAAAATCAGAAAAAGAAACAAAAAAAAAGAATCTGTCTGTGGAAGCATGGATTCTTTATGTGTTTGTTTGTTTATTCCTGTCTTGGGCAAATAAAAATACATCGTAAAGTAGGGAGGTTTTTATCCTTTGTACTCATAAAGTGATTGGTATGACGAGGTTTTACTTCACAAGAAAAATGTAACGTTAAAATTTGATCGTCAATCTTCGCTCCTGAGTTTTCAAGCTTAGATACAGACCTGTAGACACACCTTCCCTGTAGCTGTGTGCATGGAGTAAATTTAGCATCAATTCAGAGAGATCAGAACAAATACATCATTTCAGAACATTCTGTCCCATGTACAAATCACCAGGAAAAGATGTAATATATTATTTATTCTATATAATATAAATATAATGTAATATAGAAATAAAAACTACATTACAAACACAAAAAATCTTCAACATTTGATGTAGAGACTCAACTGCTAGCCATGTAAACCTCACTGAGAATTAACCAGCTCTGGTGTGCTGCTGAGAAAGTTAAAAATACATAGATATTAAAAAAAAAAAAAAAAAAAAACTTCCTTCACAAAAGATTTTCTTCAGTCCAGAGTTCAAGCGTATGTAAAAAGAGCACTGTATCTTCACACCCCAATGTCTAGCATGCATGTTCATGCTGTGAGGGGGTTCCAGAAACCAAAATGATACTATTAAATATTACAGGTCATTCCCTCAGTTCAAATAGTTATTTGGTCTTTTTTCATTTTTCTCTCATCTCCACTTACAAATAGTGTTATTGTTAACTAAATTAATTCCACCAGTGCTCAGGTCTTAATGGCAAAATAATTGGAAAATTAATGCTCAGTTTATAGAGACAGTAGACTCATGAAAAAAAAAAAAGGAGAGTAGTAGAACAGGAGAAATTTAAACAGGTACTATAGTGAATATTCTCTGAATGAACCAATTAACACAAATGATTGTGTTCCTGACAGTCTTCATTAATCGTTAAGTGCTCTCCCCAACTGAAATGACTGGGCCTTGGTAATGTGTCATACATTTTTCCTCAAAAATAAAAACAAAATACGGAGCAGGCAGGTACAGGGTTAACCAATAAGCCCAAATAAAGTGAAGATTTGATAGATGAATTACCTCGAATTCTCTGCATTCTCTCAGACTGCTGTCAGTCTCTCTACCACCAACATACACACAGTGCTCAGATGCATATGGACAACACTTTACATGTCACATCTCTAGAACTAACAGTAACTCTAAGCACATATGGTGTCATAATGTGATCAGTTGCAGATATCATGAGGAGGAGAGCAGGGGAGAGACATCTAGCATTTATTTCTGTTTCAGCAGCCCCATTTAAGTGACAAAGAACAGTATTCCTGCTTTTTTTTAAATCTCCACAGCCATTCAGTAAATGGTGGGTGGGAGCTTGCATGAGAAATTGTGTCTAATGCCATCAACAGCATTCTGAACAGCTTCACTTCCAGGAGGACTGTGGTATGGGACAT
Source organism: Electrophorus electricus (assembly GCF_041902795.1). Lineage (NCBI taxonomy): Eukaryota > Metazoa > Chordata > Actinopteri > Gymnotiformes > Gymnotidae > Electrophorus > Electrophorus electricus. The sequence goes on from NC_137511.1 coordinate 818,741, forward strand.
TTTTCTGCAGACATCATGATGAAAACAGGTTGCGTGCGCTGCATGCCAGAGCAATGACATAAGCATGATGTGACTGAGCCAAAATGCCTGTTGCTAAAGCTGTGCGTAGGTTCCATGGAGAAACCACAGGTTAGCACCACTGCTGAACAGGGGAGAACTGGCCCTGTCACCCATTATCAGAGCCGCTGGTCTTGCCGCTTAGATAGTCATAACTGTTTATTCTCAGACGCAGGCAGCTGTGGAATTTCTCTGGCAGCCCATTGAAGTTGGAACACCTAGCAACATAAATCAACATGTGCGATATCATAATGCCTCTGTTTGTACAATATTAACTAAAAATGTTCAGATTTCTTCATTGCCCTGGCATGGTGAAAACAATCTTGATCTTGGCCGGCAAACATTCAATTAAAGTATAATTATGTAACATTTTCCAGGTGGCTGTGGGAGCCAGCAGACATGTCATCATAACATCTCGCTAACAGCCTCATCAGCCTCTGAACTGTTACTTTAACTGCTGGCACGAACGACCCTCTCTCGTTATTTACATTTAGGGATCTGTTGAGCTTTCCTTGAATTGGTTCACAGTGTCTCTGATCTGATAGCTGCCATGTTACCAGCTGGTGTAAACACATGTAGGTCAAAAGGACACTACAGCAAAGCACTGCATGCATTTTGTCATTGGATGGGATCAAGAGGAAGAGGTAACCACAGAGGGAAAAATCCATTCAAGAAATATTATTAACTATTTTTAAAAAATGATTTCAAATCAAATATTTACCAAATATGCTATTATTTTTAATAAAGCACAAGGGCTTGTTTTTGGTACTGTGTGAGCAGTGCAGAGACACAGTCAAGGTGGAAGAAACTCCTTGAGCATTGCGGGGTAGACAGCGTGCTATCTCTCCAGCAGAGAAACCTGCCGATTTGCTTTCCTACCTTGACAGTATTATTGGGGTTGAAAGATCCCACTGTATTTATGCAGGCTCCAAAGACAAGGCATCAGACGAGTCAGCGAGCAGAGCCCAAGAACTCAGGCTACACAGATGGACAGGCAAACTACAACAAAGAGCTTGGTACTGTGCGCTGTGTGTATCTCTCTAGGTTTTATTTCTTTCACACTTTGGAAAAGCAGAAATTATAGACCCATAATTCCTTTGTGAAGCAGAAAGGACTTTGCAGCTCCATCCTTAGCACCACATAGTTTAATTGAACGCTTCTATTTATTTATTTGTTTATTTGATTATTTGTTTTTGGCAGACAGCACAATTTTTTGGAGGATTGTGGTTCTTAATGCTGCCTGATTTCCTGTTTAATGCATGTGTTGCAGTGCATGTATTGATGACATGTTTAATAAGGGCAAATTTACCAGAACTGAATGAACTCTGAACGACCTTTACCGTTTTCTTTGCAATCCAGTCAGACCATTTCCGGGAAGCCGGCCCGTGGCGGCACATCATCCGCTCCGCCCTGTGGCCATCATGCAATCGGAGGTCGGCTTTGCCAGACTAATATCCAGTGGCTTCCTGCTTGGCTCTCCTCACAGCCCAGCTCCTTCTGGTCATAACACTCCTACCCATCATCACAGACTCATTAGTAGTCGGTTATGCTTCCCGTGTGTCTGCATTGCCATTCATGACGTCTCTGGTGTGCATGCTGAGACATTTCAGCCTTATTATTCTGCTAGTTTTGTCCTGTTTATCCTCTCTATGCTTTGACCCCTTGCCAGTTCTTCCTGGCGATACTGTGTTATGAACTCACCTGCCTGTCTGTCTTTGACCTTTGTTCTGTCTTTTGCTCGTGGCTTACTGTGTTTATTATTATCCTGCCACCACTAACACTTTGTATGAATTAATGGGTTGAACATGCTTCTTTGTTTCCTTTGCCTTTTGCACTAGTTTTATTAAAAAAAAATTTTAATGACTCCAATTTCACATACCTGAATGTTCTTAATTTTAACTTATTTTCAACACTTTAAACATTTTAAATACATATTTCATGTCATAAAATCGATTTTTATCTTATGCAAGAAATGCATTCAAAACTGAATGAATGCTGGCAAATCTATAATGAATATAGACCTACAGTTCCTGCCTAATAGCTTTGAGACCCAAACATTCTGTGTGCTCAGCCTCTGTACATCTACTCAGAGACTCCAGGGATTGGTTGTGCTATTCATAGTCTCAAATTTAGCTAATTTTTACTTCTGTAGAAATGTAAATTCTGTGACAATGAAAGCTTTATATCTCCCATCCCAGCAGCACTCAGGTTTGTCAGATGCCCTGTACTGGGGGCGTGGTTATGCACAGATCCAGGAACTGGATGATTATGAGAGAGAGCACAGTCACTTGTGTCCAATTAAGATTGACCTATTTATGTCCCTGTGTCAGTTTACTGAGACTGGGATCTGAAAGCAGCTACAAAAGCTGTAGAGGCACTGAAATTTATATAATCTGTGATAGAGCAAGAGATTCCTGGTTTCTTTTTGTCATTTCCTTTGGGAGTTTGTTTAATGTTTTACATCCTCCCAGTTCCCTAGAATAAAACACTAATTCATTAGTCCACTAGAATCACTCATTCGCTCTTCCACAACTGAAACTTCTCACAGGAGCCAAAATAAGATCTGGTGTCACGGCTCGAAAAGGAACACACATCCATAGGAGTTTTTAACGGAATCTTGATGTTTAGCAGTTCTCTGTTCTTTTCAACAAAAGGACATGAATGGCTGGTGAATTTTTACATTATCAGGAAGGGAAGATTGTCATCCCAGACCAACTGAGTACATAGCTTTAAAATGAAACAAGTCCTTCTGGCTATAACTATGCACACCGCCCTCACCTAACTGGCTGTGTGTCATTACAATTATTTATACTCACATTATGCGTAAACCCAAAAGCTGATTATGATATCAAATCCATTTTATTAGCATAAACGCTGTAGCCAGCAAAAAGACGACTACTCAGCCTACTTCACTGATACTATTTACAGGATATCAGGACTCTATTCAGAGATTCTTAATGAGTTTGCAGATTTCCTCTCTAATCTAGTTATTTTTGTAGGAAGAGCTTTTGTTGTTGGTGATTTCATCATTCATTTTGATAATCTTCAAGATCCTTAGAGAGCAGCAGTTAGTTCTCTACTGAAATCACTTTCACTCATTGAGATTCCACACATTCTGATGGCCATGTTTGATTTAATACTGACAAATGGCATGAACATAAAAAACGGTCATCATTCCCCAGTCTCATGCCATCTCCTTTATTTCATTTGACCTATGTATCAGTCACAATATAGTCACCACACCACCACACTAGTCACACAATCATATCAGCTACTGCAGGAGATTTATTGTGAATCTCCCAGATTATAAATTTTAACTGGGATCACATCAAACCCTGCACAACCTACTTCAAATTACTGACCGTGCTGAATTATTAAGCACACTTAATAATGTTGTTTTACTTTAATAATGTTACAGTAAAATAAAACTAGAAACAAAATTGGAACCCTCAAAAGATGTTGCCAGAATAAACTTGCAGTTGTGACATAGGAGCAAGACGGGAGAAGTGGAGCCAAAAAACAGTGTTTATCCAAAATCAAAAGGAAAAATATGCTAATAAAGCATTGCATCATCGTGGAATGTGGGAGTGAAGTTAGAAGTTAGTGAAGCTTTAGAGCTGGACGACAGCTCCAGTGGGGTAACGATGAAGTGAGGTGATCGGACACATGTACAGACAATAATACACTTACAGGAGCGTGACAGTACCACCTCCATACAGGCCCACCAAAAACACCGATCAAAACCGATCATCTTCAGGATGCATTATCACCAAGGAACACGACTGGACCAACATTGGCATCATCTCTGCAGTAGCATACAAGTAGACAAACAGATGTAGGTCAGATTTGTAAAGATGAACACCACATGAACAGTTCAAATACAGTATACATGCCAGAAATTACCATGTAGTTCTGACAGGTTTATCTATAGCACCATAACTAAGGAGGGCCTGAGTATGACCACAGTCACAGGGCTCTCTGAGATACTGCATTCCACCCAAATCATTTTCACAAATTTTAATGAACACATGAAGTGGCTGTGTGACGGCATCAACATCTTGGATTACCAGAAGACTGTACAACCAGGGCCTCCAGGTTCTTCTCCTTTATATGCAGAAGGTTCAATGAAAGCTTGAGTAAATAAGTAAGTATTAAGTCTAGATTTATAAACTGGGAGTGTCTGAATCTCAGATTGATGTAGGAAGGCTACTTCATAACTGAGGTGCTTTATAGGAGAAGGCTCTACCCTTGGCTGTAGTCTTACTGATTTTAGGGACTAAGAAAAGCCCTGCATTTTGAGAGTGCAGGGGGCAAGATGAATTATAGTATGCAGTGACTTCACTCAGATACAGTGGGGCCAGACCATTTAGTGCTTTATATGTCAAAATAAGCATTTTAAAAATTATCCAAAATTTAACCAAGAGCCAGTGTAGAGCTGAAAGAATTGGACGAATGTGGTCAAATTTTCTAGTGCTTTTCTAGACCTCTAATGCCAGTGAGTGTTTCCAGTCTATCCAGTAAGATGTTGTGATTGGTGGTGCTGAATGCAGCAATAAACTCTAAAGGTATAAGAAAAGAGATTAACTATTATAGTTAGCACAGTTTCAGTGCTACAGTGCAGTGGGGTCTAAATCCAGGCTGAAATACTTCATGAACATGATTTGTCTGCAAAATAGCACATAACTGTGATGAAAGAACATTTTATAGTACTTTGGAAATAAAGGCAGGAAGGAAATATTATTGGACAACAATATTGGACATCATGGAAAGCAAATACTATTGGACAATGGCATTGGACATCATGGAAAGGAAGAGGCTCATTTCAGCTGAAGTTTATGTGGAGTTGTATGGGTACAGTTATGAACTGGAATCTGAGAGACAGTTCAGTGACTGCTAGCATAGACTAGCTTTGATGTTTGCATCGCAAATCACTGGATGTTTCCATTTACTGCTGGAAAAATTCATAATCCTGCTACAAAATGTAAGTATAAGTGAGATATTATTTCTTTACAGTATTACAGCAGTTACAGTATTACAGTACTTTCCCCAGCATAACCGTTTAGCCTAATAACAATAAAACTATGAAGCTAATATTGTCTTTTAGTAAGTTTTCTCACATTATTGTGATGTTTTAGCAAAAAGAATCATCTACCCTCGATGTATAGTGACTGATGACTTTGACTGATGACCTTGTGACTAGACAAGACCCTGGTGAATCAGAAAATGTAGAGCATGACTGAAAATGAATCTCCAACATCAAAATACACATTATACACCCCAAAAATAAAAGGCATTTTCTGTTTGGTTTTTTTTACATTTTCTTCTGTATTAGATGAGTTGAAATGGAATCTAAATGATGGAAAAATAAGCCTGGATGTGAATGGATTTCTTGTGCCAAGTGTCTACTTTTAATTTGAATCCTGAATGATCATTGTGGTATGTGTACAATTTGAGATAACTAGTGTTAAACAAGTATAAATCGTTGAAAAATGATCTTAAAACTGGAGGTGCATTGGAAATTGGCCTGTAATTGGAAACCTCATGGGGATTAAGACTGTGTTTTTTAATTAGTGGTTTAATGACTGCAAGTTTTAATTTTATGAATTGGGAATGTAACATAGGCCCAGAGAATTGGCCCAGAGAGTTAATTGTATTGAGCAAAGGTTCCAATAGGCAGTAATTCTTTGAATTACCAGTAGGCACTAATTCTTTGAATAAATGAGGTGGGACTAGATCAAGTATCCATGATTAAAGAAATTAGCTCCTCAAGACAGATCGAGGAAGAGAATTCTACATCTGATCTAACCAGGCAGCTGCCAAAATGCCTTTGCAGATTAACAGGGTCTAAGAAAGCACAATTAATTTTTTGTCTGCTATTTTAAATCTTGGCATTAAAAAAATATCTATTACTATCTATCTATACAAATCTATTACTGCTGCATTCTTCTGTGATCAGGTATTCAATTTCAGTATGATTCCTAGTTAGTTTTGATACAGTATTAAATATGAATCTTGATATTTTTTATGGTTTTCCATTAGAGATGATAATTATATTGATTTTGCTGCAGAGAGGGCATGGTTATATCTAATAAATTTATTTTCTATGACACTTAAATACCTCTAATTTAGTATTTTGCCATTTACATTCCAAGATTCATGCAGCTTGTTTGAGATTACTCATATGATCAAGGAGCCATTCTCTTCTCATTCACTCTTTTTGATCAAAAAGGTGCAACCTTATCTAAACTTATACAGAAATTGTACAGTTATACACTCACATCCTTTTTTTGATAACAGGGCAGCTGATGAATGGTTCAAACACACTTCATAAATTATGATCAGATACTGCCTCATGTTGAGAGTGTACTGCTGAATACCAAAAGACAGGATTAGTGCTACATTGTGGTTACAATTATGTGTAGGCCCACCACATTCTGAGTGATACCCATGGAATCAAGAAAGGATTGGAAGTTCATTTTAAAATGATTTTCAAAATAAATGTTGAAATTTCCAACGATAATTGCCTTATCAATCCATCGTACTATGCTGGATCCAAAACTTCTTGCAGAAACTCTGAGTAGAAACATGGGGGGGGGGGGGTGAACAGTAATGAGCATAAATGCATGTTTTATTGTTTGAAGACGAGTCGGATACATTGAGAATGAAGAATTCAAAAGAGTTCAACTGAAATTCTTGATTTTTGAGAAATGCCTAAATCTTTGTCACATGCAGTGGCCACACCACCTCTGTGTAGGACAGGAGTTATGAGCATAGCAACAGCCTGAGGGAAAGGCTTCATTCAGAATCATAATCTGAATTATAATTATCTGGTCTGATCCAGGTTTCATCTGAGCATGTTCATATTATGGTCAATTTTTATTTAAATAATATTTAGTGCTTTAGATATTAAAGACCTTATATTTAGTAATCCTAATTTCAGATTAAAATAGTTGGTATTAGCATAATGTTGGTATTAGACTTCATGAGATCTAAGCACGAGGAACAGACTCTCAGCAGAGTGGAAGCATGTGACGTCTCACTGCAGTTCGCAGTCAATCAGTTTAGCATGCTTGTCTGCTGCCTGGCCTCCACTCTGGTTAGTCAGTTCCCACTACTCTTGCACTATCACTATAAAGCCTTGCGACTATGCTAGCAGAAATGAGAGCAGAACCCTCCCAACAAGAGTGAATGCCATCATGTTTAAAAGGCCAGGCCTGCCCTCAAAATGGATCCAGTTATCTATAAAACCCACATTGTTTTCTGAGCACCATTTTGACATCCAGCAGTTAAGCACCCATAATCTGCTGTATGTTTTTGGTGCCATACCAGATTGGAATGGAGCCAAAGCATATTACAGCATCCGACAATGTCTCTGCTAACTCATACATTTCTTTAATGTTATTATTGGTCATTTCCAACTGCCTCAGCCTCATGTCATCATTGCCGATGTGTATAACATCCTTGAAATATTTACGTTCAGCCAGCACCTTGAGACTTGCCTTGATGTCGGGTGTACTAGTCCCTGGAATATATCCGCCTGTTGCTGCTGGTGTCTCTACAGAGGTTGGCAAATTCATGTGCCAAAGTTCCTGCCAAAGTTCCCACAGGCTGCTCAGCCAGTGTCTTGTTGGGTGGGGCAAACATGTTGAACACAATGCTCCACCCTAGGACTATACTGCCATCACACATTCACCTGTATAGACCATTATAGTGGCCAGATCTTCTCCGTCAACCTAATGATAAAGGCTCAGTGGTTAAGGTACTTGACTGTTGTGCCCCTAAGCAAGACCCTTAACCCTCAATTTCTCTAGCTATGCTGATTAATAATTGTAAGTTGCTTTGGATAAAAGCGTCAGGTAAATGTAAAATGTAGGGCTTCCACTCCAGCATTTAAAGCACTAAACATCACAGTGAACAGCCTAGAGGGATCAGAAAGAGGAAGCCATTCTGAACAAGGTCTTCCACCTATCACTTTCCCTAACCTTGACCAGGTTGTAGGTGCTGTGTAGATCCAATTTAATTTAATACCGAGCGCCTCAGAGCTGCTCCAGGGCTGCAGGGACCAAAGGCAGGGGGTATGGATACTTGACTGGAAATAAGAGTGTGGTGTGTATGCAGCCAGGGTGTGCTGGGGAGTGAGTAATCAGAAACGAAAGGTGTTCTGTGTGCGGGGCACTGGTCTGTATGTGAATGACGGGTGTTTGATGTGCTATGACTGCTTTCCCTACAAGCCTTGTTTCCTCAGCACTCGCATGGAAAGGGGAGATGTCAAAGACAGCACCTCCAGGCCAAGCTTGGAGGACCAGTCCTCTGCTGATCAGGTTCCCCACTGTTAGAGTCCATAAAGGCTGCAAAAGAGATAGAGCACCCCTTGTGCATAATAAAGTGAAAGAGAGCACAGCAGACAGGATGCTGCTCACTGGCATGTGTGGAGAGATTTTTCTTCCAGGAGGCAGCGACAATGGCCAGAGTATTCGTACCTTCCCTGCAGGTGAGCTCAGCCTGGAGGTCTCTCCTCAGACTGTCCACAAGCACATCAATAAATGCATCTTCGTTCCACGGAGTCACCGCTGCCAGTGTGGAACTGCAAGGCATCCTCTGCTGAGTGGTAGCCCTTCTCGAGGTGCAACAGGGCTTGACTGTAGGCCCTACCCAGCTTCAGTTGATAGAAGACTACCTTGAGCTGGCGCACAAAGTCAGAGGCGCATCAGTGACCTTTAATTCAGTGACCCAGGATTTAATTCTCGCTGTGAGTAAACCGATAATGAACACCAACTTGGTGTGAGCTGGCATGAGGGGCTGGTAAGCAAATGACAGCTCACATTGGAAAATGAAGCTCTCCCGCCCCTCCAGGCCCCCGCTGTGTACCTAAGGAGTAGCGATGTGATACGATGGAGACCCAGAAGTGGCAACTTCAGCTGGTCTTCCAGCCCCCTCCCACCACGCAGTTGCCCAGCCTGTCCATGCCAGCTCTAAGGTGGTAGATCTCTAGACCCTGGCTGCTGGCATTCAGTCACCGTGCCCTGTATGCCCATCGCCTCGGCCACGGATGCATCACTCACTACGCTGCTGTCTTTGGGCATCACATTCTGTGACATTGTTGACACAGAACTGAGTCACAAGTGGTGGAGACAAAAATCTATTTTTAATCCAAGGGAAAAAAATACATTTGTGAAGTGTTACGGCTTCGTAGAGCTTGTAAAGTTCATAAAGCTTAGCTTTAGCCTGCCACAGTCTTAATGTGAACATTTAAACAGACATGTGCTTATTTAAATAGCCATTATTAAATGATTGTTGACCAGAGGAGGAGAAAACCTGCTGGAAACAAAATGTGATGTTAAACAGAAGCTGTCTTAATTCAAAATGTTAATGTTTACTTTAGCATACATTAGTACAGCTAATTAGCATACATTATTACAACTAATTAGGATACATTAGTACAACTTAGGTGTTTAAGGTCTGGCCAAGAATGATAGTAAACCAAAAAAAAAAAAAAGGTTAGATTAAATATTTAAATTAAAATTAAACATGAAAGGAAAAAGTATCTGTGAGTAGATTCCAGAGAAAGACAGCAATGTCGAGGGGGACAACAGTAGCCTTTGTGACAGTTAGCCAGGATGTGACTGTGGAACATGACTGGTGTTGGTCTTAATGGAACCTTGGCTAGGTGCCAACCGGGACGTTACGATTGTAACGTTGTCGCTGGCCCGAGTGCCGGTGGGCGTGGAGCAGGACGCACAGACTCCCTCGATGTGAAACATTTATTAACATAAAACATGTAGAACGGTGGCACTCACACCACATTAACGACAGACATGACTTATACATCTAACTAAACACAGGCTATAGTAACATCCAGCAATGACTACATATGCACTTACATACCTCAGCAAACAAACAATGACCAACGGTGAGGCACGCGCTGACGGGGTTTAAATAGACAAACACACATCCTAATCCATAGAATTGCCCTCATTGGTGCACTTTTATGTTCAATTTCATTTGTTTCTTTGAACTCTTCTGTTGGAGACTTACATTTGTTTCTTCCTGTTTTCCTGTACATTATTTGCCCATGACAGTTACCTTGTATTATCCAAGGCCTTCAGGATTTCAGTCACTAAACTGTTATTCAAATCACCACCACTGTCTTTTTTTGTGCTTCCCAGAAAACCTCTAAATCATCGCTTTCAAAAGTTTTCTTTGGAAAATCAAGCAACACAGAATATGTCACACAACATGACAATGCAGAGCTTCTTTGCATCACCCAATTTCAAGTTTTATTATTGGGCGTTTCACTTGAGGACTTGATTGGTTTGGTTCAAATTCAAAATATAAATTCCCAGGCCTCAGAAAGCCATTGTTAAACCCATGAGATTGGATGTACTTATTTCTTCAAGAGTTACATACGGACATGAATCTTTCCCTCTGCTTCCAGCCATCATTTCTGCTGAACACACACAGATGGACAAACTTGTAACAACACTGAGAATCACACATTTCCTACTTTTATTCCATCCCAGTAGTAAACCCACTACACACTTCAAATAAAGGATAGCTGATCACAGGAGATCATACCCAATTTGGGGCCTCTTTCTCCAGTTCTTAGTCAATGAACATAATAAATGCCACCGATTTTGATGGGATACATAATAAACATAATCAATCTTGCAGATGTATTATGTTTATTACACTGACCGTGCGTGCTGCACCCTTGCAAGAACAGAACTGTGTGTGTTGTGTTCATTTGTACATAAAAAAAGACTAAACAAAGACACAAACAAGATAAGAATTTAAGTCCAAACATGAGCAAAGCATGTAGGTGCCCTTTCACTGTCCAGATGATACTTCTGAGATGAAAGACTCCAGAGAAAGCAACCTCCTGTGGAACTTCAGATGTAGTGCAATAGCACTGCCTTCTGTATGGCTGGGACTGTAGTAGAGTCCAGGGTCTGTTCACTGTCCCACATGGAGTGTCGTCAGCATACAGCCTCTAGTCATTCTGTAACACACTACAGGGGCCAACCCTAAAGTCTGGGATTTAATCTAAGTCCCACATGGGTTTTTGATGAGGGTGGTTCTTCATCTGTGTCAGTCCATTGCTCCCTCAGGGTCCGGTGCTGCTTCTGCCCTGTCAGAAACATAAGAAGAAACAGTTCCTGTCATGGCAGGACTGTTGCTTCATGCAGATGACTTACAGGTTATTTTCTGTGTATGTAAACAAAGAGCTTAACGTTTGTAGCCAGGAGTGAAGGCCAGTCCTCAGGGAGGGGAAGCCAAGGATCAAGATCTCTACCTGTAAAGGTCAGAAGTCATTTTGTCTAAAGTCACAAGGGCCTGAGTTTGATTTAACCAGGTCACACCTAAATCTTAAAAACACAAGTATTGCAAATCTATAGTTTGAGGTTGATGTTATTAGGTAAGTTGTAATACCTAAAATAAATCCTTCAAAACTGAAGGCACATATTGACTGTTCTATTCTTTTTATTTTGACAAAAGCATTGACTGAGACAAACAGAGTGAACATGTAACCAGACAACATACCTAATCACTCCACTGTGACCCCAGCAAGTTGTTTCCACAGGCACCAGATCTCATGGGAACGCCATCTGTCATTAAAAATTGATTTCCAGCAGCCACTCTGCAGAATGGACTTCTACTTTAGTGCTGACTCATCATCAGAAATACTCTGTACAACCAGCTAACACTGACAGTGAAATAAAGTTTTTAGGAATAGAATGCTATTCCATGCTTCATTTCTAATTTTCATATTTGCATTACTTACCCTGCTATTAATCCAGTCGTCCAGGCAACAACTCTGCCTAATTACACAGAGCCGCATCTACGGCAGTAGGAAAGGGGATGTCTTAGATATGAACCAATCTTTAGCAAGTCATGATGAAACCAGATGTATGGTATTATTCATGCACATGTTCTTCCAGCCATATGTTTCTCCCGAGTCCTGCGACACCCTGTCAAGCCTGGACAGTCATGATGACTCTAATCTCCCTTTTTTCCTGTCATGCAGTGTGCCCTTCTTCTGGGCGGAGCTGCTGACATTTTCATACGGCCCCAAACCCTGAGATGCCTGGGGAGATGTTTTGAAGCCCCTGCAGATCGCAGCGTGAAGTGAGGTGTGCTGTCGTTGCTCTCTCTCCCCTGTGTGGTCCCTCCGCTGTGGCTGCAGGGCAGCCTGCAGGGCTGACGCCTCATGGGCTGTCGGCTTGTCGGCTACGCCTCCCTCTGCTGAGACGCAGGAGGGAAAGGAGTTGCAGAGGCCAGGGCTTTCAGCGTGCTGAAAACACACCCACCTACACACCCACCTACACCGCTTCCCTTGCACGCCATCTCTCTCTCCCCCTCATGCATTGTGGCATACACAAAGAGAAAAGAGAAGATGTGGTATGAAATGTCAGCATACTGAATGCAGTGTGTGTGTGTGTGTGTGTGTGTGTGTGTGTGTGTGTGTGTGTGTGTGTGTGCTTATTGTGGGGGAGGTAACACGCAGCCAACACATGGATTGCTTATGGAATTGTGTGGTATGAACTCTAAACACCATGAATAACAGATTCCACACAGAATCATTTATTATGAGCAGGATTACATGCTTCATGTGTGGTAAATCTAGAGAACTCAGCTGGTAACACAGGCAATTTATAGCAAAGCCCAACCTTTCAAGTGTGTGGTGGAATGTAAAACAGGAGGAAATGTCAACAGGCCAACAGATGCCCGCTTGCCACCACATTCTCCACGAAAACATCAAATCTACTTTGCCAACAAAACCAGCCACAAACAAACAAATAAAATGAAAATGCCTGCAATCTAATTGCAATGTTTTGGTTTCTTCCTGCCAAGCAGCAGAGATTATTCTGGACTGAGATGATAAATCAGCCCTACAAAGAATGAAGAACTATGCTTTTCCCTCTGGATGCTATTGCATTATTCTGAGCTAAACAGTCATATCCTGATAGCATAGTGTACCAGATGTACCAGTGCTTCAGACAGCATGATCTGAAGATTGCTATTAATGTGGGTATTTGGGTATTTTTAATAATATAACACTGGTGGTGTATAACTCATAGAATAAAGACTGTTTCCTTTTTTTAAATTTTCTCCGATCTGAGAGGATGGAGGCTAACACAACACATGCTTTGTCAGAGTCATGGGAAGCCTATTACTGCATGTTACGAGATTCATGTTGTGGCTCACACAGCACTATAGGGGAACTGAACACACTGGGATGAGAGCAATAACTTCCTAAGTCTGTATACATGACCTATAGTGATGCCGACTCAATCGCTGAGCATCACAATAAATAACAGGCAGGCAGACTGGACCAATAACATGGCAAATGGGTATCATTAATAACCAGTAGAGAGAGACTTAAAGAAAAACAAACAAAATGAAAAAAGGGTAAAGAGAGCAATAACATTCAGTTCAACTTTTTTAGCATTTATCGTTTCGTCTTTGTCTAAAAGAAAATCTCTCTCCCTCGCCATGTCTCATCCTGTGCATACCCCATTTATATCCATCCCCCAGACAGCCTTTTCTCAAGAATGGAGACCCTGCACGGTGAATATTACTGCCTCAGGACCGCCGGCTCCTTTAAGAGACAGACAGTCGTTAAGCACGGCAGCTTAAGCCCAGGCTGAAGATGAGAGCCATCAAGCACCTGTTAGGAATGTTGGCCATAAACGCTGTCCGTGTCTCCTGCTCGATGAGGCCTCCAGTGGCAGGTGGATGGAGACACAGTGACCAGCCCGCTGCTGGGGTTCTGCTGCACAGAAGACCACGACCGCACCTAAATAAGAGCAGACAGCCTGCTTCAGATACAAAACCATGGATGTTCTGTTTCAGATACGAAACCATGAATGTTTTGTTTGGTCCTACATGTCAGAGGTGATGCCAAATCAACAGACATGAAAACTAAGCTCATTCAGTCACATAAGATGCATATTTCAGTGTATCTGATTGGTGTAAATATGCTTGGTTTTTTAATTCATTTATTTAATTGTTTTTTGCTCTGTGTTTATAACATACTGAGGTAATTAAATGTATATTGTTAATTTACTCCACTTCTTAAAGTGTACCAGAGCAGCCTTGGTCACTGGCTCTGAACAGTATTTGAGACAAACTAATCCACACTAATCCAAACTAATCCAAGCTCCTAAATCTTTTGCTTGGTAAATCCTCCACAGTGGACTTTCTTTCTGTTTCTTTCTAGACAAACTGTGTGTGTGATGACAAGTTGTGATCTTGTGATCTATACACTCACTGAGCATGTTCTAAGAAGGTTTCCTAGTTTCCAAAATGTTTTGATGATAAAGTGAAGAATCAACTTCACCAGATCTTCCACACGAAGGTTTGAGGTCATCCTTCATGCAGCAAAATGCCCCAGTACAGAGTTAACAATCACAGTATTCCTTCAAATCCAGTCTGAAGGAATGCTGATGTAAAATGAACATTGTAAGTGTTAATTTAACCGTGTTTTTTAAGATGGTTTGGTGTATTAGGGAGCTATTTGTCTGCTGCAATGAAAAAAGCAGTCCTGTTGTGAGATACAGAGACAGCTGTGTTAAAACAAAGAACTTACAACAACCTACACCAACTCAAACCGAAGAAAGGGTAGGTGGTAACCCACTAATGATAGACGCGGATCAATCTGACTATGCCGTCATCGGGAGGTTTTCAGTCAAATCCACAAGGTTGTGCTCTCTCTGCCCCAACACAGGGGTGCTTCATGCTCTGCAGTGCCTGGTTACTTCATTGAGTGTGTTGGTAGTTCAAGCAGAAGAGAAAAGTTAGGCAGGTCCTTGAGGAATGGACTGAAAACCTCTGCCCTACATGACCTCCACCAAGAAGAGGAAAGATTGGTCTCCTACCTGGGAGATTCTGTAACATACTGGAATGCCTATCAGATGAACTCTTTCAGGTTTTCTATATTTGCATGGTTGATGGAAGAACCGAAGAGATTATGTATCCCAAGACAGACAACATGCACGCACATGCACATGCACACACACACACATACACGCACACACACACACACACACACACACACATGCACACACACACACACACACACACACACACAGTATGGATCAACCCTGAAGTCCTGATAAAAAGCCAGTCTGCTACTCCTCCTGCACTTCTATGAGGGGCAGGAGGTTGCATAGTTTGAACAGTGATTCATTCTTTATTCCTTATACACCTTTCATCCATAGAAGCACTCTCTCTTAGTCCACACAGGATACATTCAGTCTGTTCTAACACACGTCCCCAGCACTACCTGCTCCGTGGTCATCGACTGTAAAACACACTGTTACCATGCACTTAGAAGATTCTTCCACTAGAATATCAACACATAGCTAAAGCCAAGCAAGGCAAGCAGCTGGGTTCAGTCACTAGTTATTAGTTTTGCAACTCGGTAAGGCAAATAACAAAAAATGCACCAGAGCTAAATCAACCACCCCTTGGCATGAATAGCAAAGTTTAGCACTGAACTCTTTGTAATATGAATCATTCAAATAACTATGGAGTTTCTCCACGGAAGACACGTTTTTCTGAGGTCTAGATTAGAAAAGGCATTAGCTGCATGGTAGACTCCCAGTCCCCTGCTGCAGTGAGCTGAACTGGGACATGAAGGTGAACCGACAGTCGCAAGATTGTCTCCTCAGCAAGTGTCCCTGCGGAGGGAGAAAACTTCACACAGGCCCCATTCTCTCCAGGGCCTCTGAGGCCTGACTGGTGAGTGGGAATTCAGCTCAGACCAGGGCCACATCCATAAACTTGGAGGCTGCGAATTTCAAAGCAGTTCTGTGAAGTGAAGCCAGGGTTACTCTGATGATGTTTTTATACTGAGGCTTTATTTTTAAGTTCCATTTTGTCATGTGTAAAGGAGGAAATAAAAAACCAACCCAGGAACAGGAAGGCAAATACCAACCTGGTAAATATCAGAAAGAAAAGGGTGAATTGGCTTCAAGAAGTGGATGGAAGTGCAGAATTCCAACGAGTGTGATGGATCATGTCTCTGGTGTCTTGCGGCGTCTTCTCAAACATTACAGCAGCAGGTTCTGGAGGTCGGTGCACCGTGTCTGTCCTGCTGTCAATGGAAGATGTTGGACACAATTTATTTTTCTCCCATCCAAACCAGCAGTTCACTGCCCAGTTCAATCATACTCACATCAAGGCTGGGAACTCTAGCTTGACACATTTAGCGCCGTGTCCAAATACAAGTTGATTGTGAAGCAAGAAAAAGAACTGAAGTTAATCTCTTCCCCGCCAGGCCACATGGGCCTGTCATGGAACCTTCTACTGCTGCCCCCTGTTTGCACCGGAATGGGCTGCACTCAGTCAAAGGAATTCTCCAAAGCTCAGAACCCCTGCCATGTGCAATTTTCAGTTAAAATTCCCGCCGCCAGCCATGAAGCGCCAAGGTCAGTGGTGGTGGTGTTCGGGTCTGGGAGGGACCACGGGGGTAATGGAGAGAACAGGGTGACCTGGGGCTCGGTCCCAGAGACTTTCATTCTGGCTTGAATGAGGGAACTGGTTCATTTCAGCACTTTGGACTGTATATTGGCTGTGTGTTTGCCCTCTGCCTTTTTAGCAGATAGTAACCAGAATAAAACAAGATTGTGTACAAAATGTCCTGCTTTTAACTTTAAAAAATCAACCTGGCTGCCTTAGAATTTAGAAAGTCAGATTGTAAGATGTACAAGCAATACAATATAAGTAGTACAATGTAAACTAAACATGACAATAGAAGAGAGAAGATCTATATGTTTACAGTGATCTGCTTATAATGATGAGATGCAGAGAATTTGCTTTCATCAGAAATAATAAGTAGCGGCGTTTCTTCTCACATAAGGCATGTACATTTAAAACATAAATTATGGTGTCCTCAGATTACAATCTAAACTTGTGTTTACATGTTTAACTTTTAAGTCTTTTCAGGTTTCTTTTATTTTGAAGATCCCTACTTAATGAAGGGCTTCATGAAACCTTTGTAACACATTCATAATTCTTCAAAGATCCTACAACAACATTTTGGCAAGTATATTTGCCTGGGGATGTAAACACTACCTCCAGTGCATTCAAGATGTCTATTTGTAAGTTATATAAGTACTCTAACACCAGTAAAATACACCTCATCTCAGTCATTCTAACAAATATGGTTCACATGTTATATGATGGACATTTGAGCATACTATTCTCAGTAAATCCAAAAGGGGCTACAAAAAAATGAATCCCATTAATTATTTTTCCCAGCCAGAAGCACAGCGCCAGTATCAGTGGCTTGACCGGGCCTTGGATTATTAATCGCCCCACAGTGCATTGGCTCGTCCTGCTCTGAAACCAGCTCTCCACCAGTTCCTCCCCCTTCAGCTCCCCTGAGCCTCTGGGCTTCACTCAGAAGACTCTCGCTCTCACAGCCTGTGCTGTCTCGTCTCGCTCTCACAGCCTGTGCTTTCTCGTCTCGCTCTCACAGCCTGTGCTGTCTTGTCTCGCTCTCACAGCCTGTGCTGTCTTGTCTCGCTCTCACAGCCTGTGCTGTCTCGTCTCGCTCTCACAGCCTGTGCTGTCTTGTCTCGCTCTCACAGCCTGTGCTGTCTCGTCTCGCTCTCACAGCCTGTGCTGTCTCGTCTCGCTCTCACAGCCTGTGCTGTCTCGTCTCGCTCTCACAGCCTGTGCTGTCTTGTCTCGCTCTCACAGCCTGTGCTGTCTCGTCTCGCTCTCACAGCCTGTGCTGTCTTGTCTCGCTCTCACAGCCTGTGCTGTCTTGTCTCGCTCTCACAGCCTGTGCTGTCTTGTCTCGATCTCACAGCCTGTGCTGTCTTGTCTCGCTCTCACAGCCTGTGCTGTCTTGTCTCGCTCTCACAGCTCAAGCCCCTCAGGTCCCTGTGCAGAACCACCGCTGCCCGGGATAAATAAACGCATTTATAAACCACCCATGCAGCTATTTACATTACTGGAGAAACTAAGGCAGAATCACTCAGGAAAACACACATCCCAAAAATAAATGAATGGAAACATCAAAACTCTTAAATGTGAACAAGAACAGCTGTGACAGGACCCGGTGAAATGTTGATGTGGGTATTAAAGACTCTATGACCTGATGATATTTTTGCTTGTTAATAGGTGTTAAGGCCACCAGTGAGTTTCCCGCAGCGCACAAAAAACCATCGGTGTTAAAACACATTTATGATTGATCCCTGTTGAATGGACAGCATGCTGCATTTAATTAATTAGACCAAGACCTAGGAAATCTGATTGATGTCCAAGGAAGAAAGTACTTTAAAGGTGCTTACATGTAAGACAGAGTCATTGGTTGATTATTGACTGACCAAGTAATAGTTTCAAGTTTCAAGTTTCAAGTTTCAAGTTTGGTTTATTTGTCACATACATAGTCATACACAGTATAACTCGTAGTGAAATGGTTGAGAGTGCTCTGTCCAAACTGAGGAAAAAGAAAACAGGGGTGCATAGAGGAATATATATTCTATATATGTACAAAAATATATTAACAATGTATGTACAATATATGTATATTATGTTTATATACACAATGTACAATGTATATGGTTGTGTATATATGTATGTACACAATGTACAGAATGTACAGATCCATTTTGGAAAAAGACATATTTACAGTTTTTATGTATTAACAATACATAAAATGTATTGTTATGTGATAACAATCTTTCATATAAAATAAAATAGAATGGTATAAAATTAACCAGTGATGTATATTTGATGGTATTCCTATTCCAGTGTTGGTCCACTAACAGAGTGATTATGTGATGCATTTGATTCTAAAATGAAAATGTTCCCCCAATTTGCTGTGGACACCAATTCCAAAGTTTCTATTTTTAGTGCATATTTACTGGAGGTCATGTAGGCAGTGGTGTTGATCTACTAACTATACCAAAGCAAGCCATTATATTTATTTTTTACCATGTTTTTACTGGACAGTGTTTTGGATGCACAGGCAAGGACATTAATATTTTGCACCATTACAACACAATTGCACCCATTTTTAGACTGCATGGTTAAGAGGATAATGTTAATGAAAGCACAGCCTCCTTCTGACTTTCAAATGACTTTCAAACCCTAAGCTAGACACACTTAATTAGTGTTAGTGCCCTTCTGGATGGATAAATACATTTGACCAAAGGTTCATTTGCTTTATTTGGACTAATAGTATAAACTCAGAAATTATTGCCTAAATTTAAAACAGTGCTAACTAACCTCTAAAGGACTGGAAGTAACGCAAACACTAACTCTGACTATAATGAAACAAAAATAAAAATACCCCAGTTGTTTCTACAATGACAGAAAAGGTATTGTTCTATTTCCTTGATGATACATAACCCAGACTCAAAATAAATGGAGAAAGAAAACTTGGAACACTAAGATAAATGGAAAAGCTAGTTTACATTCTGCGAACACTCACATAGTTATTTAGTCCAAAAACAAAACAACTTTGCTATTGTAATTTTTACATTTGTTAAAAGGCAAACCGCAGACAACTTTAGGTAGTTCAGAAGTTCCAGTGTATTTTACTTCCTTCCCCTTCAAAACTATGAAAACAAGCACAGAGTCGTGGTGGATTTAGCCATGATTTCACCTCTCTTCAAAAACGGACTATGTAGACCGGAACTTAGCAGAAGGCTCTAGTGTTGGTGTAACGGAACTAGACAGCTGAAAGTGAAAACGTGAATTTAGCGATGATGTTGAAACAGTGTGGTGCATTGCGTAATAAATCCAAACGCCTGTGTGTGAGGAAGGTGAAACAGGTGGTGTGGACACCTCGGCGAGAATGTCCAAATCCAACACTTTGATCAGTGAGCGCTGACTCAGTCTACGTTCTTGAAGACATTAATATGTGATTTTCAATGTGCTTGTGGTCGTGCCCAATGTATTAGTGTATGGAAAAGAGCTTTTGGGGATTTCCACTAGCAAGAGAGAAAGATGTTTTCAGGATGATCAAAGCAATAGACTCAGGTTCTATGAGTAAACAATTTATTAGCCAATACATCAACCAGTATATTAATATATCAAGATATACACTTAGATCTCTTAATGTCAAAACAAAGTAATTCTGTAATTAATAAAGTAATTCTGCAATTAATTACTGGAAAGTAATTACTGGAATTTCCACAGAGGTTAATTTTAATGCAGCATGCGCAGATGACTGTTTCTCTCTAAGCTAATGAAAATGTAATAACTGAAACCTGCCTCTGTATCCAGGGTTATTTATCTTTCTATAGAGTGTCAAGAAAACCCACATTCTGACCTTCAAGGCACCAAAACATTTTGCATCCATCCAATTTGGAGCATCTAAATGAATCTAACGGGACATTATGGATTGTGGGTATATGAGCTCCACTGCAGTGCTTAGTATCAGGGCTGTGTGTGCATAGCTGATTACTTGGTGTCCAATTCACTAGGTCTAACTTGAACCATCCTTAAAGCCTATTGATTCTGCAGGCTGTGTCCTGTTACTCTGTTTTCTGAGTGTATGGGCTCCAGCTCTGGGGACGCAGCACAGCCAGGCACTCACAGTGACAGTGTTTTAATGACAAGAAGAAGATTTTTTTTTTAAATGTATATCTCTGTAGTTGACAGCCTAGAAAATTGAACATTGATATTTTCAGACAAAATGCAATTAAAGGCCTCTGGCAGTGAGGCGCTCTAGTTCCTATTTTTCTTTTCTTTTCCTTCTTCTTCTTTTTTTTTTTGCTTTGACATTTGATTGCACTTTGATTTGAGATTGCAGGTACATGTTTATAAGAAATATTACTGCATATGCACAATGAGTTGTTTTAAAAAGGAACACAAGTTGGCCTATAATTGCAGAACATATTCAAGTTATCATTCTTGTGACTCAAGCATAAAGTCAAGAAGAAAAAAAAACATTATAATTATGTTTTTATGTGAGAATGTACTGTGCATGGACACACTTTTTTGCACTCTCCTTGGAGGTAAAATCTTTCCCATTGAGCAAACATGTTTAGTGGATAATACATAATAATGCTACAGAAGACACAGTATTCATCTACCGCTGGGAGTCCAGGAGCACAACGGGCCCTGCTCTCTCTGTGTGGGAGGTTTAGTTCCTCTCGCCTGCCGATCTACAGTGGGCTGGACCGGTCCTGTACACCTGCCAGCTCACACACAGAAGCAGGCAGCTGGGCTCCTCCAAGAGTTGTCAGCTGCTCTACACCAGTACAGTCTGGCTTTGCATATCTCGATATGAAGCTCTCGCTCTCTTTCACTCTCCCTGTCCAGACATCCAGCAGGAACTGGTGTCAGCAAACCTTGGGGAGATAAATGGACAAAAAAAATGCAAAAAATAAATAATGAAAAAAGGATTTCCCAAAGACTCTGAGAATTCTGAGAGAGAAGTCATCAGTTCTCTTTTTGGGTGGTGCACAATAGTTAGATCATTGGATTTCAGTCCTATTCCTGTGTTTCTCTACTTCCCTGTTCACTCACATGACTTTCCCTGGGAAATATCCGGCCATTGGTTGTATTGGAACGTGACAAACACATAACCATACTGCACAATGCGCTTGGCAAAAAGAAGTCACCAGCCTCTGAAACGAAATTCAAAATAGGCCCATTTTCTCAAGGGCTGAACAGAACAGCATTGTAACGAGCAATCTCCTCGTTAACTAGACGCGACGTACTGTAGGCCTCAAACTCGGACCACAAAATCTGACCTGGATTGGATGTGATAAGGGCGACTCATCCGCCCTCTGTACTTGGAATAATGCTAGGTCCTTGGCAAAAGGGTAGGGTCTAACGAATCGCTATCAGTCCATAGTTCAGAAGGGAATCTGAGAGAAGATCTCCTTCGTTCTGTCACTCTCTATATGTTGTTTCACTTCCATTTCTCAGCCGTGGTAACTGTACTGTGATGAGGCGGTTTTGATGATATAATACGCAGTGACTTTGACTTTCAGAATGTCCTTCCTGGTGCAGCCCAGGAAGTGAGTGGGGTGGACACGACCCTCTTGTCTGCTGGCAGAGGACCAAAGACTTCATCAGTCACTGCTGCTCTCGGAGATTCTCCACAACTCTGTACTTATTTAATCAGCTCATTTAGAATTGCTTAATCTTTCACACTTTCCTTTTTGGTCTGCCTGAGATATGTCATGCCATATTTTTTTTCCCAGACTGGAGGTTACGTTTTATTTGAGATCAGCTTGAATGACCTTTGATTAAGCATTTGAAAACTGAACACTTTCTAGAAATTGCTATTGTTCTTTAAGGTGAATATGTGTGTCTTATGCAAAGGGCAGAATCCTTATTAACTCCAAGCTGGTGGCTGAGCCCAATTACACATCCAGAGGCTCCTACTGTGCAGTTTAATTCCTTGAGAACATCAATTCCTTCCCACCGCCAGCAACAGAGCAAGTTCTCTCCTTTCTGCTTTTTCCTTTGGCATGGTACAGCTGATAGCACATCATTCAGTTATTAATTCAGCTTCTGACCACGGGGCAGCTGCTGGATTGTCAGATGCTTTGACATGCAAGTTCAAAGCAGGTTCACATTAATGTTTTGTACGTGTGCTACTTTAAACACCATATTGAAAAATAAATACTGAACCTTAAACAAGTATAATAATTATATTTACTGTACATTGAGAAAGCCTGGCTTCACGACAGTTTTTATATTACACTATTAACCTATTATTTTAATTATTTAAGATTTAACTTAAATGTTTATATTATTGGTAGTAAAGACAGAAATGTAATTAATATTAATTTGGGAAGTGATATCAGTCCTAGGAATAGAGGTATGCATGCTTTAGGTGTATTGTAGTCAACAAATTAAATTGCTATTTGTTTCCTAAACTGGGAAAGTTCACTCAGCCGATAGGAAAATCCCAACAGAACACAGCCAAGATGTTGTACCGCTTTCATTATGCCCTGGGTGGGTAGGAGAGCTGTTTCAGTTCTGGGCTCCCTCTTACTGTTGTGTAGAGCATCACTCACTAGGAAATGTCAGTGAGTTCACTCCCCTCCACCCTTGAAAGTAACGATTAAGCCATAAAAAGGGAGGCCAATCTCCCCCACAGCGTTGGGTGTAAAATACATCCATGTGCTCCTGGAGAGTGCTCAAATGAAGACACACTGTATAAAAACCCTTCCCCCAGTCTGCATTGTGCGCAGTAATACTTCTTCCACATCAGCAAATGTTCAATACTCTACTCAGTTTTAAAGCGCACATGCACGTAGCCATGTGGGCATGTCTCTGTGAGCTGTTTGAGCCATCTGTTGAGGAAATATTTGGTGCACCTATAGGGAAATTGCCTTGGGCCTCCAGAACTGCTAGTTGCCTCCATATCAGTGGTCCATAACCTTTAATGCAGCACTTTTCTTATTGGATATGGAAAGTTATTGTTTAATACTTCACTGGGAGGTTTTACAAAGGAGCACATTATGTTTCCATCATATGATAAGATTTAGACTAACTGTTTTCTACAATACAGTTAGTCCAACTGGTCAGAGATCATTTCTGCTGTTGTACTGCATGACACACTGCTATTGCCCTGTATATGTTGAAGTTTCATTCCTGTAGAAGGTTATAAGTCTTGCAGTACCTCTCTCAGTTTCCCGTTGCCCGCTGAGGTGCTGCTGATTCAGCGTTACGCTCCAGGGTTAAACGCTGTGAAGCAGCTTCATTCAACAGCCAAAGAAAAATGATCTCGTTGCCGTGATGCCCGCTGTGATCAGCATCAGAAATTAACTTAACCCTTAAGCGCTACCCTGACACAATTTTCAGAGCTTCTTTTTTTAAACCTTCTCTCAAGCAGACTATATTTTTTAAGTCTGGAAACAATGCCTGATCTTTTGTTTTGTCAGCCGCATTCTGTTGAGGAATAAAAAAGACTTTTAACTTTTGTTTCTATAGAGTTCAGTGAGCACAAATGGGAAATACATATAATACTAGCTGGGAAACTTTTAGATAAGATAGGCTTACAAACTTTGAAATTCTGTGTTAACACTTGCTAGCATAATATTGCATTCCCAAGCATTAATCTTTCCAATTTAATTTCCTTGTTTTTGTAGCCTGATTTACAGCTAAACAGTTTGTTTCATACATTACCATCTAATGCTGTCAGAATCGCAAATCAATCAGTAAACGGTGTATGCAATTAATGTAAGAAAGGTGTAGGAAGTAGGATAGTGTAGAAGAAGAAGGTTTTATTGATTCCCTTGGGGAAATTCCTTTCTGTGTTTAACTCATCTGGAGTGAATCCAGTGAGCAGACACCTGTCGCAGCACTCAAGGAGCAGGTAGGCTTACGTGCCTTGTGCAAGGGAACCTCAGCCACGGTTACTGCTGGTTGCAGGCAACAAACCACACCAGCCTTTTGGGCTGAAGCCCACTTTACATTTAGGCTGCAGCTGCTTGTGGCTGCTTAAACTATATTTCAAAAATTTATAAAATGCATGCATTTTTTGTGAATGGATAAAAGTGAATAGATTTTTTAAAAAAAAGCACTTTAGGATCATGAATTCTTTGAGAACCGAAGTGCCTCTGGTCTAAGAGCACACCTGGAGTGGAGAGCAACACACCTGGAGTGCAGCGCATGGAGCTGGTGTTACAAGGGCCTGGGTCTCGCTATTCCTCTGGGTCCTAATGCACATGGATTAAATGGTTTGCCATCAGCCCATCAGGGGCTGGAATTACACAGAGCGTCTGTCTGCTTGTATGTCTACGGGACTGGTAGTCTATGTCATTCCAATTCATGGACTTTCTTTCTCTTTTTTTTTTTTTTTGGAGATCCAAAAATATTATAGCTTGCACATTAAGTGTTTTTGGGCTAATTCGTGTTACAGCGCATGGTACATTTAGAGAGCTAGAGGACAAATGTCATTTCAAGACTTTTCAAGGAGAAACACTTTTTTAAAGTCGCTCTGGATAAGAGCGTAAATTTAAATGGAAACACGACTGACAGGAATACAAACATAATGTGTATTAAGAAACAGGAATGAACGAAACAGTAAGAGTTCTGGGCTATTGACAGTGCGGTTTGGCAGGAACAGCGCCGAACAAAAGCGTGCACTGTTCCGTCGAGGCGCAGCGCAACTGCGCACAGGTGCGGCATTAAACGCCCTCGTTTCTAACAAGAATAGGTTATCAATATTCAGGGAAACGGTCCAAGATTACTGCAACCGATCAGCTAGTTTCTCTATGCAGGCAGGAGCTGTGTTGTTTTGAATACGCTCCTATCTACCAAAGAAGAAGGAGGCAAGAAGAGGACTCGGTGTGGAGGATGGTTGACTGCAAGTAAACTTTGACGTCGGTAACTGCTTCTTATGTGTAAATTAGCCAGTGGCGGTTATATCAAGCAAATGTACAAACTGCTACAAGCCAGGCAAAGTGGACCGAGAAAAATGCGCGCTGAAAGTGAAATGAGCATGGTCATTAGTCGAAACCTAGCGGGCTCGCAGATCACGCAGATTTATAAATACCCAGTAAGGGAGGATGCCTCCTCATGACTGGGGAAACGAATGTGCGAGAGCGTAATTAGTACAGGGGCTCCAACCAGTGGCCCAAAAAGACCCCGACAGTCACATGTGACATTTGCTTTCAAATCTTGCATGCAAACAGCGGAGTATGTTACATCCCAGCGCTAATGATGTGGCGGGAGAGGTGAGGGGTGACTCCGGGATGGCCCACACCAGCACTGCTGTACAGCAGCTACATTGTGGAACTGCATGAATTATTCCATATGATATGCTCCTCGGTTCAGTCAAAAGGTTATGTAAATTAAATAGCAATGCGGTAAACTGAATAGCAATAAGTGTAGAATTACTCAAAAGTTGGCTGAAACACTGTTGGCTAAAGCACTGAAGCTTTGCACATAGCCTCATTTATATTAGCGCACTGGAGCCAAAAGTAGGCTAACCCTCATTTTGAAGTTTCCAAAAGTGCAATTACATGAAGCACAAATCTAGACGGTAAGGCTGGTGAAACATTCTGTTCCTCTGCAGTACTGTACTAACTGTACTGAAGGCCTACGTGAGAACAGTGCTATAGCATGGAGTGTTACATCCACTATACTCTTTCTGGAAGCGCTGGAGCTGTGAACCTCTCAGTTCCCAGGCTATAGCAGGCGTTATGCTCTGGGAAACAGTTATGTTTCAGCAGTCATAATGCCAGGTTAATGCAGAGTCTTATTTGTTTCAGTCCACTTGAGGGGAGAGAAAATTCACCTCGATCAGCACACTACACACAGCAGTCTAACCCTGCAGGGTGTCGCAGCTGACAAACGCTTCCCAAGTGTAACGGTCTGATGCTTCATCAATTCCAAATCTTAATTATTAATTGTGTGTATGTGTTTAGTTTGTGTTATCAGGCCGGGGCGTCACATGAATGATTAAAAGCATGTCGCTGATCAATCAGAGAAACAGGAGAGGCCACTTGTTAGGGCAGAGTTAGGGGTGGAGTCTAAGATTGATTTCAGAGGTCAACTAACTGAAGGCTTTTAAAACTGTGGATGCTGAGGAAACATTGTCATTCCACCCAGCTCCCTTCACGGACTTCTGTGTCAGGTGTGTCAGAACGGTGATTTTCTCTGCAAGACAAACTCAGAGCTCCCAGGAGTTTCTCCTACACTACACTTCCACAGTGAGAGTGTCCCTGTATCTTAATTTCAAGCTTGTTAACCTTGTTTTTCACCTTGTGTTTGGGGTTCTCTGCACAGGAAATCCCCCCACTACCACTGCTCATGCCACCTGCTATTCTGACACATTTGTTTTCTGAATGTTCTCATCTGGCTATTGACTTCAGATTGCTATTGGATTCCTTGCACAAGGGTGGGATCTATTTCAACACAACAAGGTCACACTTAGCTGACTGTTTTGGAAAATGCTACTGTTTGAAAGCACTTTGGTGCTGTATTTGAACAGCTTTTGCACAGACCTGAACTTTAATTCTGTTTTTGTCAACTTCAAAATATATCACAGATTTCTGTGTAACCCACAAAGGGCAGAGTCACTGAGCACTGCCTACACCAAAGATAGGGAGCTAGTCTACGAGTTTGCAGGTGCAAACTATGCCTTCCACAGAGGCTGGAACAGTGATTGTGAGACTGTAGGATGGGGGAAGAACTCGGGAGATCTTTGGGATGGAGTTCTAGGTAGAGAAGCCAGCCCCCTTGACCCCACGGACACCCCCAGTGAAGATGGAGAAAGAGAAAGAGCAGTATGGTACAAACGTCAGTTATTCCATAACTCCATTAAGTGTATAAATCAGATTTATACATTGCTATGAATAAGAATAACAAACATTTTGAACAAATTTATATTTACAGCATTTTTACAGACACTTTTATCTTTAGCAACTTACAATTATGTCTGAATACAATTTGAGTAATTGAGGGTTAAGGGTCTTGTTCAGGGGCCCAATAGTGGCAACTTGGTGATGATGGGGCTTAAACCAGCAACCTTCTGATTACTGGTCGCGAACCACTGAGCTCTAGGTTAATTTGATAAGATATTACCTGTACTCCTCTTTGTTATAATAAAGCAATAATTAAATGCAACTATTGTTATTCAATATACCCAGCTGCCTTTACAATGTGTGAACAATGATCAGTTACAAACTGTAAGTTTAAGTCTGATAAAATATTGCAATACACACGAAGAAATATGCAGGTAGATTACTTAGGTAGGTTTGTGAATCATAATATTTGGCTGGCCTTCTACAATTTCTTATAACAACGATATCCATTTTATGAATCCAATCAGTTTATGAAAACACAATAATTGGTCTATAGATGCATAATTCTGTCTAAATCTGATGGCACTGAACATAACGTCTAGTTTATATTTGTTCTATGACTTGAAATATTGCACCAGTTTTAACATGAGATGCCAAATATTTACACTGAAGTTGAAGTCTGCTGAGTTGCTGCAGTGTGTATCTTATATACTACATTCAATTCATAGCCATGACTACAAAGGGCCTGCAATAATTTTTCACAGGGATGTAATAAGATGATATGTACTGTAGCAGAGAAGCAGGAGACCTTACATTGTGGTTGGCTGTAAACAATCTGGGACTCAGTATCTCTAAAACAGTGAAAAGGATGATCGACTTCTGTAATTCTGCAAACCCCCAACACAACACACACACACACACACACACATACACACATACACAAAATCAATCACACCAGTGTCTGTGTGGCTATGCTGTTCAGAGTCTTGGAAACCACCACATCTAACAGTCAGTCCTGGGGCACAAACATCACCTCCATCAACAAGAAAAGCTCCGCAGTGTATATGCTGTCTGCAGCAAATGAAAAAGGGCACCCAACCTAATGTTGTACACTGAAAAGACCATTACTGAAAGTGACATCACCTCCTCCATCATTGCCTTGTTTGACGGGACAAATAGCAACTCCAGACTGTATTTACAGCATGTTGTAGCCCCTGTCCACTGAAGAAACATGATCTCCCAATGACAAAGTCACAGGAATTCGATTGAACTAAGTTGTTTGAACGGTTAAAGTTGGGGTGAGTGGCAGGTTTAGTAGCTGCAGAATTCTTACTGCATTCATAGGAAATACAACAAAAATGACTATTATTTGTTAGAATATCTTTAAATTCCAGGCAGACTGAAAACCAGCATGAATGTGAGATAAAGTAATACATCTTAATGCATTCGTCCAATCCAGCATAACAGCTTTTCCAAAAACCTCCACTTGAAAACATTTTAAAGGAAAATACCAATAACTTCAATGTTTAGATGTGTCACTGTGATACCTCTGGAAAGTTTAAGGAGATCTCACTGGAGAAAGTAAGTGTGTCAGTCCTCCCTGAAGGTAAGCCAATAATATGGTGTCATTCTGTGATAAACCTGTCACCTGCCCCACATATATCTTGTATACCCTCAAAGCAGTAAAGTACTAAAGAACAATGAGGAACTTTCAAACAGTATGAGAATTTTCAGCTAAATTAACTATACTGTCCAAAACACCCAGGGACCTTGAACAAGAAATACACTGGATGGCCAAAATTATGTAGTCACCTTCTCCTAAATATTAAGCTTAAATTCAAGTATGTATCCATGCAATTTCTGTAGACAAACAGCAGCAGCAAAAATGGGTTGTACTGAAGAGCTCTGTGTCTTCGACACTTTCATAGGATGCCACCTTTGCCACAAGCCTCCTTTATGTCTGCCCTAGTCAACTGTAAGTCCTATTATTGTAAAGTGGAAGCATCTAGGAGCAACAACAGTTCAGCCACAAAGCTGTAGACCATGCAAACTCACAAAGCAGGAGAGCCAAGTGATGACGCACGTCGAGCTTAAAAATCGCCAACCCCCTGTTGTATGCAGAGTTCTAATCCGGTTCTAGAAGTGACATCAACAAAAAGACCTGAAGTGGGTTTCTGTGTCCAAGCAGCTGCACACAAGCCAAAGATCACCATGTGTAATACCCAGCACTGGCTGGAGGGATGTAAAGCATGCAAAACAGTCTGATGCATGAATCTGGATTTGGCGGAGGCCATGTGAACGTTCCCTACTGGAATACAGAGTGCCAACTTAAGTGTGGTGGAGGAGGGATAATGGTGTGTAGATGCTTTTCAAGATTGGTTGTGGGCCTGGGCTTAAGTGAGACGTAATGTCAGTGCTACAGCATACACAGTCATTTTAAAGTTACTTGCTTACAGGTTTGTGGCAAAAGTTCAGGGCAGGCCCTTTCCTATTTCAGTATGACTGTGCCCCTGTGCACAGAGTGAGCCCCATAAAGGTATAGTTTTATGAGCCTGGTGTAGACGTCCAGTGCCCTACTCTAATCTCAACTCCACACAACACAGTTGGGATTAATTGGAACATCGATTGCAAGCCAGGCCTTCTCATCTAATTTCAGCGCCTGACCTCACAAATGCTCTTTTAAGTGAATTGACACAAATTCCCACAGATACACTCCATAATCTTGTAGAAAACCTTCTCAAAAGAGTGAAGGCTCTTATATCCACAAAGGAGTCAGCTCTAAATGAAATCCCATGTTTTTGGAATGGGATGCTGGTTACGTGTCAGAGCTATTGTGAGTGTTTTTTTCTTTCTATCTTCTACTGCGATGGGGTGTTCCCTGCTCTTCCGTGGGTTGCCTAGGTTCTGGGCTGTGCACAAATTGTAGAGCCTTGTTTTGTTGCTTCGTTCTTTATTGTCTTTCTCCATAAGTTGCTTGGATACCATAAGAGTCGCCGGGGGGAACCACGCTGTGAGGGTGCAGCATGACGACATCAAGCTCAGCCTTAGAGCCTGCCAGTCCTCCTGAGAGCTGGATGGGACAAGCTTAGCAAGACTGGCAGCTTGTTCTCATTCTGTGTCAGAGATTGTAGCCTGTGTAAGGGAAGAAGGACTAGAAAGATTTTGCATCCATACTTTGAACTTAGAATACCTGCATATAGACACGTACTTAGCAAACAGATACAACCCCTGGTGAGGCAAGGCAGGTTTGTTTGTGAAGCACCTTTCATCCACAGTGGCATATGCACTGAGATGCTTCACCTCAGGACGTTTTTTGGCAAATTGCATTAGTTTAAGCCACAGATTTGGTTTACTTTTTGGTTTATGTTTCTGATTGGAATTTAGGGTTTAGGGTTAGGCTTTGGCTTTTGGGTTATTTTACTGTGTTTTTTTCTTAATAATAATAGCACATAATAATCATGAAATATAGCATGTACTGCCCCTGCTTTCCTAGCCTTGTAACTAACTCATACAGTTGTGATAGTCAGGTGTCCACATACTTTTGTCATATAGTATATGATGTAATGTCATGAAACTCATCTTTGTATTGCCATCAGAAGGACTTCTGTCTGTCTCCACCACCAAGCAGAGCATCATGGTTTGTGCATCAAAAACTGAATTCCAGTGCTGCTTCACCAATCCGGGAAGCAGATGACTGAAAACTCGTATACTAGTTTCACACCAGCGGTGGGGCTCTGAACATTTAACGCTGCAGCTTTGCTTGCAGGCATTCTACTACCCTCCTGTAACTCTTAACTTTTTACACAACATTTGTCCGCTCTCTGGTTCTCCGTGCGACAAGCAAAATAGTGGCTTCTGTCTGAAACTGCTTCTTGTGCTGTTTAACGATACAGCTGTCGTTCTCTCAATCTTGCAGTGCTTTCTTACACTGGTCTACTAAAAGTGTAGAACATGCACAATCAAATTTGTTTTCCTTTTGCTACTCTATATAAAATGTATATGAGTTAAAGTCTCATGCGTCGGGGAGCGTGTAAGCCTTGAAGTGAGTACCGGAATATTCCTGGAGCTCTACATCCTGCCTCATAAACCATTAAAATAATTTAACAGGCCAAACTGCAGAATATATCTGTGCCTATTTCGCAGCCATTAAATGAAAGATAAAGCACAAGTGTTCTAACTCTGGAGGTTAAAGCCCAGAAACGCCCCCCTTCAACCCCCTTCCCACCCCAACACCTATCACTTAGACTAGGATGACAAGTGCCATTTGGAGAAACTGATCAACTTGCTTTTAATGTTGGCTGGTAATAAATGAGATTAAGGCTTTTAATAAGCCCCTATGAATATGAATAAATATTTATATTTATTTATAGAATATCCTTGCATGTTTTCTGATGAAATGACCATATGAAGCATATCAAACAGGAAATAACTGCCAATTTGTCATCATATAAAAAACATTTCCACCTAATGTGTTTTGAAAAACTACCACATTCTTGCTTTGAGGATTAAGAATGTATTAAATATGTTTACTACAAGTGACTTCAAAATGGAAAAGATTTTAAATAAAATGTTGTTGCTAAGCAAAGTGATAGAAATGATAAGTGTAGTTGTCACTGGATTTAGTGATTGGGTCATTACAAGTGTTGAGTTGGACCCAGACCCAGTTTGAATGGAGAGAAACGCAGGCCATACCATGAGCTGGAGGGTTAACCAATGCACCTGCCGTTTTCTCAACGATTCTTTTTTTGTTTTTTAAGTGGATGGTAGGTGTTCCTCTTATTTCTCATTCTACATATTGTACAGCAGTTGAATGATTACTATTGGAAAATGATTGTTAGCAGTTTACACAGTCATCATCTACAGATTTCTCTGCTGTGACGTTGCTGAGGGACTGGCATGTAGGGACTGACGTGAGAAGCCCCTTTGAGTGTTATTGTGGACTTAAGAAAGTTCATCTTACTTCAGTAGGGCTACAAGAACTGTTAAAATCTCCAAAGGTTTCTAATAAAACACGAAAAAACGAATTCTTTTCACCACGACCAGTTCTATCATGTCTGTATGAGGGCTTGGCAACTGTATACATACCGATTATCCACTGTGCGATTTGTTGTAGTCTACACAATATGTGCTTTCCAGTGTAATCAAAGCCGATTGTCTTCTCAGAGAACGAAAGCTTCTGTTGTGAACACATCAGCAGTCCGCCTGCTCAGGACAGGTGCTCGGCCCGAGCTGGAATCATGTCACACCTCCAACGTGTCCTTCGCGAGCTGCGCAGCACGTGCCAAGCTCTCCGGACGCCTCCCGGAAAAATTCATCACGCGAACGCTGCGACGCGAGTGCTGAAGTTGTAAAGGAAGCGGCCTCTCGGGGGACATGAAATGGGTTCGGCTGACAGCTTCTCTTGTTTTCATCACCATCATCATCATCACCTCGGTCTTTTCCCCAGCATAGGCATGGACGCGCGGGCGCGGAGTGATGCAACAGCTCGGCAACGCGGGCCGTTATTGAGATGTTGAGAAATCGTTGTCTGAGTTGGATCATCGGTGTGTTTATTCGTTACACGTCTCCGCGAGGAGAACCTAAGCACCCAGGGTCCGTTAACTGTCTCTGAAGAAAAACGTGCTCTGCATGAGCACGTCGGGATGACCGCTGCTGATAGTTTATCTTAAAAGCCGTAAATCTGAATAGAAGGGGTTTTTTACCAAAAAATAAAATTAAATTAAAAAACTACCCTTAACATTTTTTAATGAGTCAGCGTTTACAGAGCAAACCACATAGCAAACTTGGTCCTAAAGAGGGACGGCCTATTCATCGCCTTCAACACATTTTCAGTATTTAAATTTGCTAGTGACCTTTATCTTACAGTTAACTACTGTGGAGTTGTTGCAGGCAGGAAGTTTTAAAACTTTTAAACTAATTTGTCACAGTTTGTTTAAACTGCTCTATCAAGCGCCTTTTTACGACCATGTTCACGTACTCTTCTTTATCAGGCATATCCTCAAGCAATGGCCATTTATTTTTTAAATACTTTTTAGACTGATCTATGAGCCTCATATTTACCCGTCACAGTGTATCTTCAGTGTGAAGTAAACACAGAAGAAGAAATGTACAAACCAGAATTAACACCCGAGTGCCACGGATCACGCATGCGCAGCTGCCAAACACTTCGAGTTCGCAGACTCAACAGATCTCATCTGAAATGTATTAAAAATAGCCCAAGGACCCAGAAGAGAAGGATGAACTGAACCGCAGCGTGACTACCAGATGGATAGCACCTACCAGGCTTGGATGGATGGAAAACAATTACCAGCAAGTTTGTCACTATTTACAAAACGGGTTGAGTGAAAGATTGGTGAAATTAATATGAAGAATAATTCCACCTCTCCCTCCCTGAGGATTAGATTAAGATGCCCACAGCTCCCTGCTGCAGAGGTAAGACTGCCAAGGGGACAAGACGTGGCCAAGGTATTTTATAAGCTATAACAATGCATATAAAGAAACATGATTATCAGCTGAAACACATGCAAAATATTTGTACAGGCCAAAATAATTTATATCACTGATAAAGGAAAGCTGTCCAATTCAAGGTCAGTAATGCAATAACAAGATGGATGATTTATATGGTTAGTCTTCTGTTTTTCAGGTTATAAAACATTCATGACAGCATCTCGCTTGGAATCCCCAGCTCATTTTTACAGAGTATAATATTGCCATTCAAAAGCCTTAACCCGGTACCACTATGATCAACTGGTTCTTGGTAACCTGAGTTGCATTAGGGGTGTCAAATAATGTTTAGTTTGCAGGCACTCAGACAAAAATGTAAAAAAAATAAATTAAAAAAAAAAATTAAAAAAAGAATAATTCGGGGGGGAATGGGAAGGTGCATCATAGGAACAGGTGTGGGCGCCGAGGCTGGCTGATGTGCAGCAGCCGGAGATCTGGCTGTGTGGCCAGAACACGGCAGCATTTATTTAGCTCGGTCACTGTGCGCATGAAGCAGATGAGCAGGCTTTCTGTCCCTCTTTTTTCCTTCTTTTTATTTTCTTTCTTTCTTGGAGGGGCTGTTTAATACTCCTGCTGGACGTACACGTTTTACCTTTTTTTACATGCTATTATAGAAACTGTATCATTCCAATAATTCAGGCGAGTTTTAAATTATTGGATTTAGTTAATTAGTTCTGGACCATTAGATCCTGCATGAGCAAGGACCCCCAGATTAATGCAACATTAAGAACCGTTGAATCTTAATTAAAACCTCAATAGCAGGAAAAAAGAAGCCCCATCAAAGATTAGTCCGCATCACGCCTATAACAAATTGCACACTTTGTCCTTGTGGGACCAGTACTCATATAACACACCTCACATATCATCTCTTAATGCACATCCCCATGTAATATGTTCTTTTAATGTGTGCAAATGAAATGTCTTTTCACCCAAGATGGTCATTAACCAGATCAATAGCAATAATGGCAAAAACATGGTTTTGCTTAGAACTGGGAAGTCAACTTGAGGATAAGTTATCATGTGCACACTAAGATTGAGTCTCAAACAAAACAAAACCTATTCAGAATCAACCACACAATCATCAACATCCGGCACTTAATGCAGACTTTGAAGGTCCTTTATCCAGCACATGTTCTCATGGGCATCATGCAGTTCAGACCTGCTCACCAGGATGTCGTTACACAAGACCTTGACATGTGTTTGATATTGCAGTGATCCTTCAAGCTGTCCCACTGCTTATGTCCTGGAAGCCTGCAGATAAATGAATGACAGTTCGGCTTATATGTTTAGCATTATTGCCATTATTTAAAAATGCGTTTGGGTAAACACTTTTTGCAACGGTCTGTTTTCCAGTGTCTTTAACATGGGTTGTAAGCAGTAGACTGCAGGGCAGCTCTGTTGGGGCTTTTCTCAAAAACCACCATCAGCACAGCCAGAACAGTCCAAACCCAAGGCAGGTCGTGAGGGTATGTGAAGACAACCCTGGACTAAGACTAGGACCAGACTAATACTTTATACGCAGGTAGTGATTACACTGTCAACGACACAGACACAGCTGCAAGTGAAGATGAACGGCCAGAGTCTGGGCAGAGCTGAAGCCAATCCTAGGATGGAGTCTCCATGACGACATCAAATTCATACAGCATAATGTAGGTTTCTCTATGGTCACAACATCTGCAAAATCCATCACTGTTCACAATCAACATGGACAGAGAAGGGACAAAAATTGACTGTAGATAGAATTTCAAGTTACGTTTTTCATGTTTAGCTCAGCAAAGTGATGAGCTGGAACAATCTCCAATCTACAGCCGGAATGGCCGTGCACAAAAATAGATTATTGATTTTTGATCATCCTCTCAGTGACATTAAACTCCAAGCCTATCTGAGGAAATTTCAAATGCAATTTATTTGAAAATGTCATGATCCATTTTTCCCTTCCCAAAAGAAAGGAAATATTATTGCACATTTGAAAAGCCTGAATAGCTCACTGCTCAAGACCTTTATTCTGAATGTCTTTAAGAAAGGAAGTGCAATCACAAAGGCACCTAGGAAAGCTGTGCAGACGGAGCACCACAACGTGCACTACTCATATACTTCTACTTATCTATCATTTATTCAAAGATTGATTCCAAATCTCTATGAATATACAGTGGAATGCCATTTGAGAATTTAGTAATCATAGGAAAACGCACAAATATAAGTCAGTCCGCCGTGTCAAAGGGGAGCTCTTACGTTTGTCCCTAAGGGGCCAGTAGTCTTCAGCGCACTGTGTTTGAAGTTCTGTGGTTCACAACCCTCAGACAAAATTAGAACTCTGTCTTTTTTAATCCCCCTGACAAATCAGTGATCTCTGTCCACCGTATGCACTCTTTACTGCTACAGCCAAAGAGGGATAGTGGACATGTTTAGGAAATATTGCGCTCCACCACACTTGTATGTGATATAAAGCCACAGGCTGATGAGATTACTTTCTCTGGACATGGCGTTTCTTTACCACTTATGATAATTCTATATTGATCTACATTAAGGTATATACATCAAAAAAATATTTGCTGTTGTCTTGGTTTTGCTGTTGTATTTATCCATATCCATCCATTGTCATAGCAGTATGGGAGTTCAGTTTTTCTCCTTCTCTGTTCTCCCCAGCACGTGACTCTAAGGAATCTGTGATCTGACAGAGCATAAAGAAAGCCTGGAAACCAAAATCTTTAACATGCTTAAACATGACCTGGCCCTCATTGGTCAGCACTGGCTTCAATGGCGTATAGCAGAAGACTGTAATACTGATGGATTAACAGTGTCAAACAGACTCACATAAAGATGACGGCTTCTTCTGGAAATGTATATTTCTTAGGTCTGTTTGAACAGAAATATTGTTTTAATTTAAATGAAGAATAGAGGTAGATTTAATCTCTGAAGCAGCTTCCTTTTATACTTATATATACAGTATATGTGCACTATCACTAATTGCTCTCTTCCTATAATTTAAGGAACCCTTTTCTCTGACTTTTGATGAAGGACATACATCAAATGTAAAGGACTTCTATCTTATTTATACTGTACACATTTACTTAGTAAGTACACTATATATACACTCTGTGGAAACACACACGCATGCACACACACACACTGAATGGGCTTTGACTGAATTATGTTTTGATTGTTGATTTCAGAGGTGAGGCATGCCATTTCTACTGTTTCCAGTCTTTTAACACCACAATCCATTACCATCTCTGGAGATCACAGAGAATACTGCTACAAAAGCATTCAGTGGCAGTAGTTCTGGGATGTCTAGTTAATGACAACAGTCAGAAAGAAGGAGGATGGGCCATTTCACATAAGCCAAGGGCCACCACTGTAGCAGCCCTGCCCACATACTGCACCAAACTATGAGATGACAGGTTGAAGCAATAGAAGCACCTTCAACTAAGATAAGGCTAAACTGGACATGGTCATGTGATCACCAAAATTGGCCAGCTAAAGACCAGAAAATGCTGCCTTGTCAGACCAGTTCAAAAGCAAGTGGATGGCAGGGTTTGTGGTAAACAGGTGGAGGGCAGGGTTTGTGCTAAACAGGGTGAAACCATGGGAAACCACAGCTTTGGGAAGGTGATCTGGGAAATATTTTTTGGCGCGTTGGACACATTGACATCAATTGGGCATCAACTGAGTCTGCAGCATAGCTAAGCATCGCTGCTGAGAAAGTGAATCCCTTATGCTCACTTTCCTTTCTCTAATAGATACTTCCAGCAAAATAATGCATATATTTACATGCATTTAACATTACCGCATGATCAAATATTTCTGAATAGTCCACGAAGCATATTGTCAAGCAAATGTTCCTGCCAGTTCATGCTATTCTGAAAGGCCAGAGCACATTATATAAAGAAGGCACAACACTCTACAAGATCATAGCACCAAACTAAACCAGCAACTCGGTTTATACACAGAGTTTATATATGCAATCAACATGAAGTCCATGCAGCCTTCCTTTGTCTCAAGTGCATTATCAGTGTAGCAGGGGAAGGACGCCACACACTTTGGACTGATGTTTCTACCTTCACTGAGTACATGTACAGAAATAAACACAAGACAAACAATAATGTGAAAAGAATAGCAGTTGTGAACATTAACAAAAGTTAGTCCTTCAGTGTTTGAGTAACTGCTGTTCTAATATGGAGGATGAAAGGTGACAAACAAACAAATAAAAACGAATAAACATGGCAAACATTTAAACAAACAAATTAATAAACAAACAAAAATTGGACATTAAAGAGCAAATAAATAAAGTTGTGCTAGATTTTTTAAATAAATACATTTGTCAGAAAATCATAAAATAAATGTGGCACAGAAATATATTCATAAATTAATTAGTTAATTAAATTATTTATTTATTAATGTGTACTTATGAGCAGAAATACTAAAATAAATTATCATTTTATTTATTTCTGCTTTTATTTATTTATAGATTTCATTATCTTTAGATTTCTCCCTCCAGTCCATGTTAGCAAGGTGGGCGACACTGATGTCATTCTAATGAGCCATTGTTCATAGTAAGCAGGGCTGAGTGGGACCAGATGCAACTAAACATCAGGTCAATCAAATCCAACCAGCATGGCCATGAAGACAGAATCTGTGGGAAATCAACTCCACAATCTCCAAAGTCTAAAATAAACCTATTAAATGTAACTTCTATAGAAATTACTCAGAGCAGCTGCCATCAGTTGTTAGCTATCTGTATGTATAACAGGCTACTATACAATGTCTTGTTGCTGTAGTAATACTATATACGTTCCTGTGTTAATCAACGTGACCTTTCATGCCAGACGTGCTACAAGCAGAACTGCAGCTATTCCTTTAGAAAAATTATCATTGGGTCTTTTAGACATTTGGTGCAAACATGCAGTACCTACCTAGAAAAAAGCGAAGTACTCTTGATATATCATGCAATCTAGGTCAATACTCAAAACAGAAAATAGCTAGCATATGCCATGTCTTACCCAGCATCTCCACAAAAGTGTAATTTCCTAATTTTTCACTTTTCATCAGTATTTGAACTTTTTGAAAGGAAACGTATGACAAAGTCCCTGAGATCAGATGTTATTTCAGAGCAAACCAAAAAACACGGTAACTGATATTGAGATGTTACCAGATATTTTTAGCACCGTTCCGACGAGTGGATTGTATATGATCCTCGTTCCCATTTGTCACTGTGGGAATATTTCCTTACACACGTGTAGAAACGTCCGGTGTGACAGCAAACGTGGAGTATCTGTGATGCTTCAGGTGTAAAATGGACTTAAAGGGTTAACCTGATTCACAGAGGCAAAGAGGCAAGACGTTGCTTTCTCTTTGACTACCCAATAGTGTGCTGGTTAAGCATACTGAAGAAAATACAAAAACAAATAAATTATAAATAAAGGCACAAATGCATAAATGCGTAAATAAGAACAACATTGATTTATTTACTATTTTATGTGCCATATGTTTTTTCTGTTGCACGTTTATCAAATTCTTTATTAATGACTTTTTTTGTTGTCACTCTTTGTCCTCCATTCTCCACACCAGCGCATAGCTCCACTGATGCAAGCTAAGGTGACACCTTCACACCAGCGTTCGTCAGGGTACCTGGGACCACAGCAGCTGTCTGAGTCCTGCCATCATGCTGGTGTACCTGCTGTTTGTGTGCCTCATGTACTGTAGGGAATGCAGGTATACGCTGCAACATCGCTTCATACATCTGGTTTAGCCTGGCCTCAACATGAGTGGGTCTGTAGCCCCTCTGTATGGCAAGTTGCTGCCCACACCACTGGCTTAAGATCCAAGACAATCTCTCAGATGGGTTAGTTTGGTGTGGGAGTGCGGCTCCTGAATGCTCACTGGAGAATGACCAAATCTTGGACAGCCATCTGCCCCGACAGCCTGTTGAAACTTTATCTGTAGGTGGGACACAGTAGCATGGATAGTGTGTTCCAAAACTGCCTCAGTGACATAAGAGCCTGCAGTACTGATATGACCCTCTCTCCTGCTTCTCATGACATGACACATGCACAAGAAACTAATTCACTTTTTCTTGTCATGTTAACTTTCTCTTGCAGTGACTTAATATCTGAATTAAGGACTTTTTAAAGGTGACCTATATAAACATTGTTCCAACTGGACCTCATCGGGTAAATCTGTACTCAGTAACCTTTTGTGGGATTAGCAAGATGCATCATCTCACCTCTGGGAATAGGGCTTGAAATGCACCAACAAATCTCTGTAAACACACACTGACTCATATACAGTAGGGTCCAACAATGTGTCCACTACCAAAAACTGAATAATTTGGCACTGACCTTGTTACAACTAGCTGAAAA
Source organism: Electrophorus electricus (assembly GCF_041902795.1). NCBI lineage: Eukaryota > Metazoa > Chordata > Actinopteri > Gymnotiformes > Gymnotidae > Electrophorus > Electrophorus electricus. The sequence continues at coordinate 858,900 of NC_137511.1, forward strand.
GTGAACAAAGAGAACTCAGACTTTTGGAATAATGTATATTTGCAATAATGTATATATGTATCTAAGACACAATTTTACATTTTTTCCATATTCTAAGACACAACTTTAACTATTAAAATAACACACAAAATACAGATGTATTGAAATATTTTTCCCTACCACAGATGGCTTTACATTCGTCTTAGTGTTGCTAAACACGGATTTTCAAGACTTTTCAAGGCTGGGCGCTCCACAGCTGTTCTCTTCAACATGTAAAGACAAGCACTATATTTAAAAATCCTGCTGAGCAACGCCGTGCAACGGAGCCACACTGAATCTGGAGTGTTTCCACTTCTTTCATCCATGTTTCATGAGCGGGGTGGCGGCCAGGATTCACACAACTGTTGGCGTTGTAGGGTCAGAGCCTGCAGACTATTTGATCAATTACACATTAATGTCTTTAAATAAATCTAATTAACAGACCGAGAACCTTTTCATGCTCAGACCTCGTTAACAGCTGTGACTTTGAGCTTTCACGTTTAGACCTTAGCGTTTGCTGAGCATCACTTCTGACAAAAGGGCCTGACTGGCTCGTTCTGTGCAGTAATCGCTTAATATGACTGATCACTGTATTAAAAACATCAATTTTAATTAAAATTGATTACCTCTGGTATGACAAGATACCTGGTCAAACTCAGTAACTTAAACTGTCAAGGAAGGCTGATGGTATCCTTATCACGTTAGCCAGATTATAGGACCAATGGGCCCTGGAGCTCAAACTCTCTCTCTCTCTCTCTCTCTCTCTCTCTTTTTCTCTCTCTCTCTCTCTCAGACACACATACAAACATCCCACATGCATATAGCCTAGCCTACATTTATGAACCACTCACACATGATATGCCAATCATTTCTATGGAACATAGTGGATCCAGTCAAACAAGTGAAAGTTGTGAATGCTCTGAATGCTTACCATGATAAAGATTGCACTCAAATGACACTCAAAAGTGTAGCAGAGCATCAGACAAGAGTAGGTGTTCGTGTCGGTTATACGGAGTGGGTTTGATTGTTCAGTACATACACTGAAGTCATTAATGGGATGTAGGCAGCAGAGAGTCTGAGTCACAAACTGTAATCAAATAACTAATAACAGAAACTGCACCAGGTGCTAACAATCTGGTCCAACAGACACACATGGTAGGAAGCTGGATTTGAATATTTGGTGGTACATTCAAATGTGCGTTGAATCCAGTTGGCATTTCATGTGGCTTTTGGTCATTTTAACTGCAGATATCTTTCTTGCTTAAATGTGCTGATGCATTGGATCTGATCTGCCGGGAATGAGCAAAGCCAAAGTGGCCCAAATCTAATCTGAAAATATTAGTCTAGTGTTCCCACTACTTAGGGGAAAAACTCAGATTTATGTCATATGTAGGTCAAATAATTCGATTTTTTGCCCATGTCTATCTTATATCATCAGTGTAGCCTCAGTGAAGTCTAGAATTGGGAACAATGTTTTTGTCTGTGGTTCTCAATGTATGAATCCTTAATTCACACTCAACACACGCAGTCATCTATCTGATAATTAATTCAAACCTTCAGGGAAAGTCTGTTAGAACACACAACAATAAACTCAACAAATGGTTCAGAGATGATGTCGGACAGGCACATTAGGTCAGGCACTGGGCAGCATTTACACGTGGTGTCTCTCAAGGGATCGGGATGTTTTCTTGTGAGCCAATCGAACTTGAACCAGACATTTGACAGCAGAAAAGGCTCCTCAATCTGGAAGCGACAGTTTACTCACTAAACATCTCAGGAAACATCGAGGCCCCTGAGGCTTCCTCCGCGAGACAGTTATCTATATCTGACTGCCTTTAAGGCTACACAGTGAAGCTACCCACCTCTGCATTATTTTTAACAAAATAAAACTCATAAAAGCAGTACATCTCCGACTGTATTGTATTTTTCAGCTTCGTTCTGTTGCCTGACTTTGTACATTTACATACAAACTGCGTGGCTGGCATGCAGCAGATGGCAAGTTAAACGATTGGAATTAATGTTTTGCATCGTAGATTCCCCCCAACTTATAACTCCGACATCCCTCATTTGAAGGAAGACGGTGCGTTCCAGTAAATTACTACTGTGCTCTCTATGAAAATTCAAGGTCTTGGTACTCCAACCGACACAACAGATTTCGACTGGTGCAGAAACGAACGGTGTGCTTGTGAGACGCGACAGGGTTGTCTCAGTCTCCTTTTTTTTATCCTAAAATATAGTTACAGACGCATTTAAGAGGTTTATTCAAAGACACCGTGATTTGTATTAGCTGGAGTGATGGGCGTGCTGAGTAAACTCAGGGTGGGTTATAGTGCGTCGATGCACTCCGAAACTTCGTGCCTTGCCTACATCTCTTCCTATTAGGCCCCGCGCTAGTTACCCATTACACTCATAGATCGCTGCGCATTTCTTGGAAAATTACAATCAAACGTTTATTCTGTATGGTTAATTTTGACTATATAATCAAACATCCGAAAACAATAAGGTTTTTCCCCCAGGTTGCCGTTTATAAATCGATGGTCCACGTTGTGTGGAAGAGGAACCCATCCTAGACCTCCTCCGAGGGGTGATGGCGCCACCAAGAGGACTTTTCCAGTTGCCACATAACCAGCTTTACATAGACGTTAGTGTGAGCACCTTCAATTAAACCAAAGTTTGAGATGTGTTTAGTAGGCTAATACTTCACGCTACAATTCAGTACTCTAATTTTATCTAATTTAATCTAATCTAAATTTTTTAAGTGTTTCCTCATCGTGAAACGATAACAGGCCACTGTGAAAAACATATTTGAAAAATACAATGTAAACCTTAATATTGGCTAACTAAAATAACACTTCTGAAAACATTTAGTCGTCGAAAATATTTACACTGGCGTGCACATTAACCCCATTAAACTTTCCGGAAGGGAGAAAACATCTTTTCACTCAGCAAAAGAAGATTCAATGGTGGCAGAAGGCAGAGTTGTCTCGTCTCTCATCTGTATTTGTCCGAATAGTGTTTTGTAATAACTGTGATAGTCGAAGGACAAACAACGTGCTTTCAGACGTAACGATACGGTTTTGTCCGTCTACGAGGAAGAACATGTAACAAACCTGTGACATGCAGTCAGGGGACGGTGTGGACAGACGCGCCCCGCTGGTGAGGTTGTCATGGCCTTCCCAATGCAGTTACGCAAGTACCACCAGAAATCACATCGCACTCGTTTATTCACTCCATTTCAATACTTGAAAATATTGCTGGTGATTAATCCAATAATGTATCGACTTAAAAATAAAGGTGGACCAATACTTTCCCTTGAGTTCGTTTTATGTAGTTAAATATCTTTGTTTCCACAGATCATATCATTTGGATCCACAGCCTCCAGGATAAAGATCATCGTGTCTGGCACGCCTCAGTATTTTCCCGAAAGACCCTGGTCAACGCGCCTGAATCAGATTTAATGAGATGACATGTGAAGGAACATCTCCAGCCCCTGTGTGTGAGACTGATTCATTATTCAGCTACGTTTACGTCCCTTCATGCATATTCATACCTGCTGAAGTGGTGGAAAACACTGACCAAAGCTGTGAGATAATGTCCTGTCCTGCGCCCATGTGAGGTTGGGTCAGCTGTCCGGGTGGCGTTACTGCTGAACTTTGAAGGCTGAGGTCATCTTTGTGCATCCTGTTAATGGGCTGCTGGCAGGGTTCTGGTTCTTTAGCCACTGCCAACTGGGTTTAGACCAAGAGTTTGGCACCAACTTGAAATCTGCATTCATGAAGACATGAGAGAGGGTGAATCTGTGTGGATGCAATAAAACCCCAAAAACAAATTATGATTATTTATGATGATGATGATTGTTGTTATTTGACTAATAGCCAAAGGGTTAATGTATTTAACATATACTAACCTATTTCTTCAGGAATGGAGGATATAACAATAATGTGACATTATATATCTATCTATCCATCCATCTATCCATCTCAGCAGCTCCAGTGTATTTACAACACAAACCAGATACTGGAGACTAATTAACCAAAAAGCTGCAATATGTAAAACCTTGTTTTTTTCACCAGGTCTTTGCAAAGTGTTTAAATCAATGACTTTAAAGATGCCCTGTCCTGTACACCCACCTCAGTTCATAGGAAAGTTGATACACCATTTAGACTGCAAGTAGTTGGCATTACATTTACATTTATCTTATCCAGAGTGACTTACAAAAGTGCTTTGTCATTTACTCAAAGAATACATCCTAGTCAGTAGAGTGAGTTAGAGTTCAATATACCAATGAACTAGAATACTGTAGAAATACAGGGATCAATGCTGATGCCTAGAAGTGCACAATACATATAAGCTCCATCTTGTTAGTTTCAAGTTTCAAGTTTGATGTTTAGTCAACATCAGTGCAATAAACAATAGCCTACAGTAGTACTAGTTTCAGTTAGTCAACATAGGTGCAGGGTCAGTTGTCATTTAAATGTTGGCATGGGGGCCCTGCTATGTGGAACACCAAAAAAACAAAAAATAAACATAAAAGAAGTACAGAAATGGAACCGACCACTATGTATTCAGTAATAGCAGATTTTATTAATAATGAAGTTTGCCAAATATACACCCAATATCATGAATCTGTTATTGTTTACTGCTATATGTTGTTACATATCTAATTTGACAAAAGCTGCAGTTGTGTACAGGGTTAAAGGGGGCAGGGGCTTTTTACAGCTCACTGATCAGTCCAGTAAACAACCCAAACCCCGCAGGGTCATCCAGACAGAATGGCTACTGGATCTTTCTTTCTTTGCACAACCCTGTTGCTTCATTGCTTCACAGGTACAATTACTTAGATACCTTTGAGCATTTGACATATTCAGTCAGCTCATGCTGAAAATAGCCTGAATATTCCAGGAGAGACAGGTTTAAGGATACTTTACATATCCCATCATATTCAAAATTACCCTGACTGTTAGTAAGAACAACAAAAAAGCCTTATGTGCCATAGGGGAAAAATGATATCAAAACCACTTGACCAGGCGAATAAATGAGAATTTTATACAATCTTTTTAAGAGATATTTAAAAGTATAAGATTCCTTTACTGTTACTTCAAATTCATCTGTTCCTGGGATAAAATCCAGACAAGCAAATCATTAAAGTGCCTTGACAGAAGCACAACTCTCAGGTGTAATTACAAACAAACCAAAAAAACAAACAAACAAACAAAAAAAGCACATGAAAGAAAAGATCAAACACTAAAAATGATCCAAAGCAAATTAAAGAAGACTGGCTTAGTTCACAGCAGAATGGCTGTGCATCATACAGTATTTCAACTTTCTTCAGTGTACAAATGAGAAAGAACCATTAGTCTTCATGGCAAAACAATGCCACTACATCGCTAACCAGCGCAAACATATACAGAACGTCACCAGGTGTCCACGCTAACTGACCGTGCTAATGAACAACCCCTGGCTGTAATTGGCTTCAACTGGCTGAGAGCTGTAAGATAAATGCAGTATCTAAAATCCTGTTTGTTTCCAGTTCTTGCATACACTGATATTTTATCAAGCGCTTTGGTGTCCCCTTAAACATTACCATGTTCCTGAGAATCAGACACGCAGGTAGTTTTGACTTTTTGCCCAAAGACATGAAAGTGAGATTCTTTTTTTGTTGCCGTTGCCATCAGTGCTGGGCTTCCTTCGGTGTGGACAAACAGTGAGCCAACATCTTCAAAGGCCTCAACTGAACAGGAACGTTAAAACAGAATTTCATATGTGTTGAGCCCAGTGGCAGACTTTCAGCGCAAGCCGAGGTCAAAAGACACACATCACATCACGCTACGACCAAACACATGATGCTTCATAAGACATACCACGCAAATGCTATAGCGAAACATGAAAGGCAATGCATTAAAAACACAACATCTTCCTGAAATGCTGCAACAGATTCAGAGTAAAGTAAGAACTACTTAGTACAGATGTGTAATAAATTCCACCGACGTTTAAGCTCATCTGAACGTAGGGTGAGTATGCACCTATAGGTGACAAAACAATGAGATGAAAAATCTTATAATGCCCCAGAATCTTTTAAAAAAGGAAAACAAACAATAACCCAAAAAGCTTACTAAAATAATTATAATGCAAAGTTAGTGCTAATAAATAACATACACAAGTACAAAAGATGGACAAGACTACAAACTGAAATGACATTAACAAGCGTGTATCCACTGACTAATGAGGGTAAAGGGCAGATGAAATTTATGAGAAAATCCTCAACTTGATTTTGAGATTAAAACCTTTACTTTCCAAGTGCTTTTTCCTCCTGTTTTTAGTCTATGGCTTTATGATTACGGTCAATATCTCATGTTAACATTTGCTTCCTTACTGAAATCCATACTATTGATGTACTCAAAATGTAGCTTCATTCTGCCCAATAACATTGAAAAAATGAGAAAGACACTTTTCCCAGCTGATGCAGCATTATTAAAACACCCTCCCAGACCAGGGAAATGAGAACCAAACAAACATGTGTTAGTAATAGACCTTCTTAACACCCTCATTTTTCAGAATTACCTGGCATACCATCAGGATATGCAGGCGTTTGATGGTGATTACAGGAACCATCGACTGAGAGAACAAAACTCAATGTCTCTTCCAGTCTCATTGGAATCAGTTGTCATTTTCATCACATTGGCATATTGCATCAGTTATCACAAAGCATAAGTAATATATTTACACTGGAAAATGTATGTAGGTTTAGATCATTCACATGTAGGTTGTCATGTTTAAAAATCACAAAACATACCATCGAAAGGTTGCAAAACCACAGACAGGGGTTGTTTGGCAGCGAATATTGTCAAATATGTACTTGTAAATCCTCATGTTTACCTAACAAAGCCACAAAGTCTACTGAAAAATAAAATGAAAAAAAAATCAACAATTACCTTGTTTCATGTCTCTGAAAAAACAAGCTAATGTGTACAGCTGCAAACCAGGCTGAGTGTTAAGACTAAGTGTGTGAAGTATCATTTGAATACATGAGGATGGAAACAGTTTACCTGAGTAAAACACAGAACTGCATGCAGCTGTTAAAATGAACCAAGCACATGGGTAAGACCTAGGTGATTGAGCAGGTGACTTCACCGTTACCACAGGCGACGCAGAACACGGGGCCTAGAGGCAGAGTGGCTTGAGTGGAGCCACATCGCCCCCTTATGGACGTTTATGTAAGCGTCGCTACAGATGGAGCCTGGAGGAGAGCCCTCGGGTCCTCAAGAACCTGCTGAAGCACCATCAGAAGATTCCTGAGGCCGTAGACGTAGCCAAGGTCTGCGACCTCACTGGGGAACACGTGGGCGAAGTCGATCATCTTCACCTCCACCTGGGCCGGCGCGGCTGAGGCCACCCTCCCCACCTGCCCCGCCTCCTCCTGCCCCCTATCTTCCGGCTCAGGGTGGTCGGTGTGGTTGCCGTTTGGTTGGTGGGCAGCAGGCGCCCAGCCACCGTTGCCTCGCTCAGCCCGGTGGTGGCTCCGCCCACAGCCTTTGGTGTGTAGCGAGTACATGCTGGAGAGACTCTGGTCGATTTCGTTGTTGTTGTACTCCAGCACGTCCTCGGGCATCTCCTGCACGGCTGGGGCAGGGGAGCCGGCGGAACAGTCGCCATCGTACACGAAGAGTAGGGAGCTTGCGAAAAAGTTCAGCTGCCTCTGGCCCTCGAACCACTGGAGAATCTTCTGCACCTTGGCGATGCTGGCAGTGATGGCGTCTTTGCGGAGGACTTCTCCGTTGTAGAAGAATCTGGACAGACCTATAGTGAAGAGAAGGAACTGCTCACTGTGGATAGTTTACGGAGAAGTAATCTAAACTTCTGAGTTTGGGTCAAAGATCATGGCTGGCAGCCTCGAGCTTGAAAATCATTTCTGCTAGGTGGTCATGACTTTTTTTTTTTTTTTTTACTAAATAAATTTTTACTTGCTTAGTGGCTGCTAAACTGAATAATAACTAGAAAGATGGATTTTATTCAGTTCTGTTTATCATGACCTAACAAGTGCCATAAAGCATCAGGAAACCAAACAATTCCCAAAACAGAAAAAGAATTTAATATTTATAACAAATTTATAAACACTTTAAATCATACCGTCTTTGATGGTGTCCTTCACAAGACTTCTTCCATAATGCTGATCATATGTATCAAAGCTGTCCAAGCCGACATTGTACACCTAAGAAATGACAAATGAGAAGGGGACGTTTGTGGCTCTAATTGTTTTAACAGAGGTCATGTCTCCCTCTGGTGGAGGCAAAAGGCCATTACACTACGCATTACACAACTTACGTCAGGCCACACCTCAGGTAAATTAACACACCCCCGCAAGGCCCGCTCCTGTCGGGCAAGATCTGCAGCTCGCAATAAAATGTTCCCTCTTAAGACATTAGAAAGCACTCAAGTCCCCGTCCCACATGACGGCGAGGGGTGTTGTGTAAAGCTCACGATGGCTGCTGGAGATAAGAGCCAGACTCCTGGCAGGTAATGAGAGAGAATGATATCAGCTAGACAGGATGAGCCTAACACACACACACACACACACACACACACACAAAACTGACCAGTACTAACCTGATCTGGCGGTAGCCCTAGAACCACATGGATATTTCCAAAAACATTTGCTCACAAGATGACACATTGGTTTTGACCATACACCAAAATGGTTTTATATCAGTTATTTTTTAAAAGTAAGTAATTATGAATAATTATTTATATTATTATATATGAATTATTTATATTATTAAAAAAACACAACAGGTGGTGAAACCTTATTTTGCTCTTTGGGAGGGAAAGTACTACAACAAGCAATAATTTTATCCGTCATAATTCAGCTTTTCACACTGAAGAGCAAAATATATGATTCACTTTGTGTATTAACTGGATTTCAGAAACAACTCATTGTGGTCTTGACATTTGACACATTGCATACACCCCTTTCAAGCAAAACCAAACGGAAACAAAACCCACATGTAGTGCATACATATAAAGGGTTAATCTCATGAGGAACATTAAGCAGCTTTTCATAAAAAGCAAATATCCTGCACTTGATTTTGTCCTAACCATTGATTTAAAAACTTGAGATTTGTTATTTAACCCTGTAATGTTTTACAAATATGGCAAAGTATGAATCAGAAATCAAGTGAAAACAAAACAGTGTATTAAGAGCAGACAGCATCATTAGAAAGCGCTGAGGCCCATCTGCTTGTGGATAGGCTGAGGACATTATGACCGTGTCATCAGTAGTAAAGGAGCTACTGTTCTAAAGTACAGTTTTGTTCCAGTAGTGCAGTTCAGTATAACAACACAACCAGTAAACCACCCAACTGGTTCTATATTTATTTTCTGGATATGTTTGATGAATTAAGCCTGTCAGCTACTCATATGGTGAAAAGCAAACCAAAATACTGGTGGCGTGTGATGGCCCGCCAGAAGCTGTTGTGTTTGCATCTAATCTGCATCTCCACCCCATTTCACTGGAACAGATCTGTTCTGCGAGGCAGGTTCAGAGAACTGCTCGTCTTTTCTCTGCTGTGGCACTGAACTCTGTCTACGGAGCAGAGACGCTGAGGGACACGGAGTCCATGCAGGAACCCTGGCCTTGCTCACCACCCTCGTCACTCGGCGGTGACCGGGGATTAGACGACGCTCCGAAGGCACAGCTATATGGCCGTCAGCGCTCGAACGCCTTTCCCGTTACGCCGAACAGCGATGCAGACTTCTCCAAACTAACGATTTAAGTCAGCAGCTACCTGTCAGTCCCTTGCTGACTGGCATCAGATATGCCTGAGCATGACTGACATGTACAACCTCAAAGCATTCCATCATAATGAAACTGCAGTGGATGCGACACACGCACGCCGGCCTGCGGGAAAAAACCAGTCAGGTCTCTGGTGATGCAACGTCGTTCATCACGTTCAGTGTACAACTGAATGCAATACCCAGAATGTCTGATTAAATGCAGTTGAAAAAGCCAATTTCAGCCAAACTTCAGAGTACAGAAACTCATTTCAAGCCAATATCTACACTGACACAGAGCCACGTGCCCAGAGGGCACCGTGTTCTCACACTCACCCTCATCCCAAGCACCAGGAAGCCAATGTCCTCCATCAGCGGGTACTTCCTGATCTGCTGCTCCCGTTTCTCCTGCGAGGCAAAGGGGTCATAGCTCCGCTGGCCAATCTTCACGTCCATGATGCAGGGCTTCTGGAATTGGCGCGTCACATCCTCCAGCTTCAGATACAGCTCTGCTCACACGGAGAGACCCGGCCATCATGGTCTGTCTGCACCTGCACTCTACGCTCATCCTGTTGTGTTTCTTTGTTAATTAGATTTTAAATCAGGCGACTGGTTTGGGCTTCACCGTGGACAGGAAGGGCTGAACGATCTGGGAGAAAATATCTAACCACAATTTAACCTGTAATTCTAACCTATATACTGTATATATACTGATTGTGTCAAATATTGTCTACCAATCATAATTGCAGATTTACAATCTTGTTTGTATATTATTCAGATAAAATGATTAATACGCAAGATAAAATGTAGTTTCTAAAATTGAGATAGTTGCTATAGCAATTTTTGTACAAAAACTATTACAATTAATAATGCTATTGCAAATTTAAAAAAACCTTAAAGCAATAAACAAATCTTCTAAATCTTTATTGTCAACTATTGTCAACATGAATATTGTCATTTTAATAATTTCAGTTTAAAATCATGGTGCCTGTAAAAATAGATTCTTGTTGCAAAAGGTACAAGAATGTTTGGCCCTAGAAGATTTTAAAGCATCTGATGGCATGTTGCTCTACAGAGGACTTTGTTAGGCTCTCTGGAGTTTCATGGTACTATCCTACACCTGAGATATGACGGAGTTTAGGATGCTACTGGGGCCTGCTTGCAGGTGTCCCATAAGGCTGGGCACCTGTGGGGCTGTCAGGAGAACACCAGGTCCCGAAGTACTTGGGCAGATGTTGTTGCAGCTGCAGAAGACAGGGGTCCTGGCAGTCTTCAGCATATACCTGCACCAAACACACAGGTCAAAGAGAAGGCA
>NC_137511.1:880000-882500 GCF_041902795.1 Electrophorus electricus
CTCGTGTCTTTGTTTAGCATGGCTCTCTCCAAATACACACGGATGTAAGGAAGGGAGACTCGGAGCTGTATCTAGCCACAGTTCGGTTAGGCAGGCCTTCTGAATTAGCTGCACTTTCATTGTAGCTTTTTAACTCACTGTTTAGCTACTGTTGTTGACGTTGTGCTCACCAAAATATTAGACTTCGCCAGCTAGCATAGCTATCTAAAACTGACAAGCTGGCAACTAATCCAAATACAGGCTAGCATTAGCTAACAAGCTAAACCCAGCTAACCAAGCTAAAGCTAAAAGCTGACTCTGAGGGCAGGTGTTAGCTAGCGTGCTAATACAAAAACGTTAGCCAACCTAGCTAACGTGACCTGGGCTGCCTACACAGACTGTGCAGTGGTTCCTCTACATGATGACAAAGCACAATAGCCACCGTAACCAATGACCTAAACGATGTTTAGAATAACGAGCTACCTAAATGACACGACGCAATGTTGACAGTTGAGTTGATCGCTGAGACTAGAGCAGTCTCAGGCTAGCTTAGCTAAGAGCGCTAACGCGGCACTCCCAATTATGCCTTCAAATATAAATAACACCATGCTGCTGAACAGTTCTAACATAAATAACATGGGTTATTTCTCTCCAAAATAGTTCAGGATGTTGGCCATCTTTCTCTAAAGGTGACATCAGAGAACTAAACGCTGTCCGTCTAATGAACCTCGCTACCTACCGAGATTGAAGTAGCCAGTTAGCTTGGTTAGCTAGGAGGGTTACTGAACATCCCCCAAACAACACTTACCTTCTGTATTCTCTTTAATGCCATAATACCTGTCTGTGTCTGTCGCTCCTAGTATGCGGGATATCCAGCTAGGCGGACTACTGACGCCTGTCCAAGATTATTGCTATGTAAGAGCCAACAACACTGTCTATTTCCCTGAGAGATGCTAGTGTAGCTAACATGAATGAGAACCTTGACGCAACTTTGACTTCCTGTATCAGGAGTTTCCAAAAATCAAAATAAAAGCCTATTTCCCCAACAAACCGAGTATTCATTAGTAGCAGATTCGTTGTAAGAGCCTACCGTTTGATAATTACTGCATGGGTGATTATGCTTCAGCTGGCAACAAGTTATTTAACCCTAACTGATGCAGTGGGTAGTTTCTAATTTGTTAAACAACCATGTCCAAAGACATCCTGTGGTCATGGAAAATATGTTAATCTGTTTCAGAAGAGTCAAATTATTGGCAATGCATCAAGCAGAGAAAACATCTAATGAGATTGCTGAAACTATTAAAATCTGTTAAAGAACTGTCCAACGCATTATTAAAAAGTGGAAGCACAGTGGGGAAACATCATCTTCGAGGAAAGAATCTGGGTGGGGAAAAATCTTGAATGATCGTGATCGGCAATCACTTAAACGTGTGGTGAAATCAAATCGTAGAAAAACAACAGTAGAACTCAGGGATATGTTAAATAGTGAAAGTAAGAGCATTTCCACACACACAATGCAAAGGGAACTCAAGGAATTGGGACTTAACAGCTGTGTAGCCTTAAGAAAACCACTTGTCAGTGAGGCTAACCGGCAAAAACGTCTTAAATTTGCTAGGGAGCATAAAGATTGGACTCTGGAGCAATGGAAGAAGGTCACATGATCTGGTGAGTCCAGATTTACCCTGTTTCAGAGTGATGGGTGCATGAGGGTAAGAAGAGAGATGGCTGAAGTGCCTACCGTACAAGCCTGTGAGGGCAGTGCTATGATCTGGGGTTGCTGCAGTTGGTCAGGTCTAGGTTCAGCAACATTATGTGCCCAAAGAATGAGGTCGGCTGACTACCTGAATATACTGAACGACCAGGTTATTCCATCAATGGGTTTTTTCTTCCCTGATGGCACAGGCATATTCCAAAATGACAATGCCAGGATTCATCGGGCTCAAATTGTGAAAGAGTGGTTCAGGGAGCATGAGACATCATTTTCACACTTGGATTGGCCACCACAGAGTCCAGACCTGAACCCCATTGAGAATCTTTGGGAAGTGCTAGAGAAGACTTTGCGCAGTGGTCCAAATGTCCCATAATCAATACAAGATCTTGGGGAAAGATTAATGCAACTCTCGACAGAAATAAATGTTGTGACATTGCAGAAGCTTGTGGGAACAATGCCACAGCGAATGCGTGCTATAATCAAAGCTAAAGACGGTCCAACGAAATATCAGAGCGTGTGACATTTCTTTTTGGCCAGGCAGTGTATATTGTAAGGGATGGCTCCAGGTCAAGGCTCTCTCCGGCCACCAGGGGGAGGCCTCGAGTCAGGCACACTACCAATCAGGCTTGATGCCCACAGCTGGGCTAGGTCTATATAAGCCCAGTGACCCAGTCACTCAGTGCTGGGTCTTTGGTAAAAATGTTGCCGCATTCTAGCAGGAGCTTGTTTGCCTCGCAACAAAGTGGCTGGGGTTCAACTCCCCCCTTTAGTTTTTTTACTTCTCTTGTTTTACCTGTTCTAATATCTAAC
>NC_137511.1:887500-900000 GCF_041902795.1 Electrophorus electricus
CCAAAAGTTTTGACCTCAGATGTATTTATAGATATAACCAAAATTACAAGTTTTTCTGCCTTTGAAGTCAACATGTAAAACTTGATTTGTGTATGTGGATTTTTTTTAAAACAACATCTTACAAAAGATGATACAAATATAAATGATCTTCCTGCCCGATGTCTCGCAGCCCTTTGAAGAGGCGTCCCTCACGGACAGGGAGAGATACAGAGTGGACTTGCAGAAATACCAATCTCAGCTCACACCTGCACAGGCCGCAGCAATCGCAGAGGAGAAAAGACGGAGGATGGAGAAAAGAAATGCAAGCAGGAAGAAGAGGGTGAGCACGTTCTCCACTCTTAACTCACCTTCTATAGTGCCCCCATTATTATTATTATTATTATTATAATATCTTCTTCCTCATCTATATTAATTATAATAATAACAACTATCATTCTCATTCTCATCAAAGCCACCATTTCAAGTAACGGTGCAGTTTACAGGGCGAGAGTTCACTGTTCTGACAATTCCAATGTCATGGATTTGCTGGCCAAGGAGCACACGCGCACACACACACACACAATGTCATACTGATAAGTAAAACTAAGTGGCTCTGCATAAGTGTCTGCCAGATGCTGAAAAATGTAAATGTAACTACAGGAGCTGAACAGTCTTGGCAAGCCAAAGAGAGCCAGGTCAGCCTTCAACGTCTTCATGGCAGAGCACTTTCAGGAGGCAAAAGGAAGTAATGTGCAGGTAAACTGTGTCTTTGTACATAACATGTATCTGATGGAGCTTTTCAGTGGAAGGCTGAAGAGTGAACATGATTCTCTCAAGTGCTGTGTGCATCTAAAAAGTATAAAGAATCACAATCTTCGTGATTGTGTAGCTTCACATAATTTATTAGAAACATCTAGAATTGCAGTGCAGGCAAATCTTCTCCTTCTTCTCCTAGGCCAAGCTGAAGTCCCTGATGGATGACTGGAAGGATCTTTACGTTTCACAGAAACAGGCAAGTTGCACTTCACTGCAGTTATTTCGTTTGAGTGGCACTTAAAACCGTCACGCGTCTGATCGCACGGTCGCATTTTAGGTTTACGTGCAGTTAGCAGAGGACGACAAAGTCCGCTACAAAAATGAGATGAAAGTGTGGGAGGAACATATGACTGAACTGGGAAGGGAGGACCTCGTTCGACAAAAAGAGAAGAAGGCAACAGGGACCAAAGGTGACAAAAACAATTCCACAGTGAAGGTATTAAAGGACAAAGTACCTACGAAAGAAAAAGTGGCGAAAAAGACTCAGCCGCCCGCCAAAAAGGCATTAGAAATTACCGAAATGTGAGGGGTGGGTTTCTGTGGTGGAAAGGGATACATGATAAAAAGCTAGGCTACCTTGGCAATAAAATGTGTTTTTGGAGGAAATACGTTTCCATTATTAGTGCTGCTTGTATGTAGTGTGCATGAAGCATTTCAAACTGACAAACAATTATTGGCCAGTTGCTCAAGAACTTAAAACAGTGTTTCACATTATATTCAAATGCAGATTAATTTAGTTTTTGTTCATCATAAAGGCTTTATCAACAACTGCAATACTGACATACTTCTTTTAGTGTTTTGGAACATAAGCACTTGATCATGCTTAATAAAGCTTTGTTTTGTATATCTTTACTTACACAATAAATATTTACATTTTATATAAAAGCATCAGGCAAAAATAATCTGTACAGAACATTACAACAATACAGTAACAGTAATAACAAATACTCGCTTATTGACGGTTTGAAGAGCAGAAACAGATGAAGCTACAACTGGGCTGCTGAATGGGTGTTTGAGGAACCTTTGACCCCTTGGAGCAGAGCTTCAAAGTCTGGGGAGCACACTAGCTTATATTTGACATTTCCGAGCACGGTCATGTCTCCGGTGAGACCCTCCGTTAGCCGTACACACACTAGTTGCTGTGGAAGAGTACAAAACGGTACAATCAAATTTGTGGTGTTCTGTGAATCCTGCATTCTTCAAACCCTTTGTTTTAGTCAGCTCCCATCATGTCATCCAATACAAAGGCTACGAAAAGCACATCTGTACAAACTTAATTTAGTACCATGGGCAGTGGTGGCTCAGTGGTTAAGGTACTTGTAATTGGAAGGTTGCTGGTTCAAGCCCCACCACTGCCAAGTTGCCACTGTTGGGCCCCTGAGCAAGACCCTTACCCCTCAATTGTGCAAGTTGTACTCAGAATTGTAAGTCGCTTTGGATAAAAGCATCACCTAAATGCCGTAAATGTACTATGACTGACACGACAGCGCCATGGGAAGTAGCAAATATGTTGGCTCGCTCCTGCAGCTCATAGGCTCACCTGCAGAAAGGAAAATGCTGCTCCTTCAGACACGTCCAGGGTGACATTCCCCACAAGCAACTGCACTTTGCCCGATTTCCTGATTTGCAGTTTTCCTACAGGTCCCTCAGGGAAGTCTGAGAGCACAGACGCTGCCTCCTTTTCTGATTGGTCCTGCAGAACAGTAGTGACATCATCAAAATGCACCTGAGAAAACTGGAAGCAAAGTATGAGCATGGCTATCACGCAGTGGGTACAACTCACTTGTGCTTTGATACGCTTGTCATCAGCTTTGCCCTCTTTTTTAGCTGATTTGTCACAGCTTGCTGTTTTTAGAGGGCCAGGTATGGTATCGGGGAGCTGGATGAAAAACAGTTCTTCTCTGTCTGAAACACACAACTGCTGGAAGAGCTCTCCAACAGTGGGAGGCTGATTGCTTGGGCAAGTTCCACTTGCTTGCAGTGGCATCCCATGATGCGTTCTTGGTGCTGTAAAATGAACAAGATCAAGTGTCTCCTCTTTTACTGTGAAAACAATGGCACTCATCACTAAGAATGGACATTTCCAATCTTGCCGATTGCATTTTTTTTTTCTTTTTCTTTAAACTGTCTAATGCTGAATTAGAAAAAGCATTACTGTAGTTTCTTCCAATGAAAATCTTTCTGAGACAACTGTTCATGCTTTCAGTTTTTGTTTCTGTCCTCCACTTTGTTTTGTTTTTCATCTTGTGTTAGTTGGAAAAATGCCTTTGATCAAGTAATTTTTCTTGTACGAGTTTGCTGTTACTAGCTGTAATATTTAAATGTTTAATACTTTAAATGTACAATTTCTTAATATTTTCCATCATTTCCAGCCCTGGCTGAAAAATTCAACCTATTACCTCTCAATAGTTACTTCTTGCAGCAAAGGCTGAGGGCAGCAACCACATCTGGACTTGAACGCACTTATGTCAAACAGCAAACGTGCTCTGTCCACTAAAGAGCACACCAGCCAGAGCACAGATTCTACCTTCCTGAGTGACTCCATCACCCCCACCCAGTCTCAAACCCTGGTCCCTGAACACTGAGCCAGCTCTCTGGCACAGCAGCCAAACACCCATGTTACCTTCCTGGATGACAGTCTCCATCACGGTTTTAACTTACTAGAGGTAGCAGTCTCTGTTGTTAAAAACTTGCAGGACTGATACAGTGGCAGCCTTATAGGTCTCTGTTTAGGATCATTTTTAAGTCCTGGATCATCTAAGAACTAGAGAGCAAAAGAAAGTAACAGTAAATATTTTTTATGGAAAGCCATTAAATAAAACAGGATCATTGTTTGGACAAAGTAAAAAATATATATAAGGTTTACATCATCTCTCTGAAGCTTCTGTAGAATTTCACTGTCATCATCCTCAGGAACATTCCTCTCCTTTTTAATACTCTTGGTAATAAGTGCAGGATCACAGACGCTCAGACTTGTGCTCCCCCAGCTTCCTGTAAGGTAAGGCGCTAACTTTATTATCCCTGTTAGTCTTTTAACTAATGCCAGTCCTTAATACAGAGTCTTTTCCCCCCTTATCGGTAAACTAAATTCCCATGCCAAATATGTGAGACCCTACCTATTTTCCTGAAGCTGTCTGCAGGTCCCTGTTCAAAAATGGAGTGGGACTGGATGGTCTGGGGCCGTTCCCTTCGCCTCCGCTCCCGCGGTCGATCTTCTCGCTCTCTTCTCTCCTTCTTCGGTGCTGTGCGTGACTCCTCCTTTAACCTCAACACGGCAAAAGTGTTCAATGGAGTGAACGTAGAATGGAGTTGGCAGCACGGGTGACATTCTTATTGGACTTCAACAACATACTTACTCATCTTTGCTTTTACGAATGGAGTGGACGTTTGGTATAAAGGTTTTCTGTGGGAAAAGAACACAAGTTTAAGGTCTGTGGTATACATAAACAAGCGGTGGTTTCCTGAACACTAGGCCAGCATGAAACTATCATATTATAATTATACTACTACATAATGCTATTATGATCTGCCTTGCAATATATATAGCACATATTATTATGATCAAATTATGTTTGGTGGACCAGTTTATGTTTGATCATATGAATGCCATAACTCATCAAATACCCACAGGGCACTCATAAGGAATGTCTGCTATTAGTCATAATGCAGTGTTTGTTTTTGTGGTTTGTTAGGACTCGTTTACACATTGCAGCCTTTAGCATTATCAGTATTGCAAAGGACAAAGTTCCAATAATGATAAACATGATATATCGTGCAGGCTCAATGGAACCAATTAAATTAAGTGATTAATCGTGTACATTCCTACTGATTTTATAAAGTCCAAGATAGGCGCTCGATACGTGTTTGGCACTGGCTACTAAATTACTAATAGTAATCCAGATAACCTACAGATGAATTCTACTACCCTGAGTTCAAATGCTGGTTATAGCCAAGCGGCGGAGGCCGGAGCTAACCTTCTTGTACCCCCCCAGAGTCAGGTCTCTGGAGCGCAGGGATGTGAGCCTGCCGGGCGGTGGAGGGCTCAACAGGCGCGTGGCCAGGCCTCTGCCCAGCGCGCACGGAGAGCGCACAGCTGCGGGCGCAGCCTCGCCGGGCGCAGACATTCCGAGTGCAGTACCGCGTAGAGCTGTCCTAGGAGACAAGGCAGACCCTTACACGCCGTGAGTGAGGTGCACTATACCCCAAACGGAGCCTTTCCTTTCAAAACCAGAATAGGCAGGCGAGCGTCCATTTTGTTAGCACAAACCACAACTCCTAAACAGCACCACTGCTGCAGAGCGTCTGTTCATGCAAATTAATAATGCACGAAACGACACTCTCGCCACCATCAACCGTGCGTACCTAAGTATCCGTCGCTATGTTTATAACCTAAACCGTTTCTTACACCTTACCGACTGCTCGCGAGGTTAGCCACAGCCTCTCCGGTGCAAGTCACGTGATTGGCGTTTACGCGTAACGTGACTCGCAGCGAAGTGCATTTGAGGCTAGTGTGAGAAAACTAAAACAACTAAAGCAACAAGCAAAAACCCACCAGGCAGGTCTGAAAATAGCAACGCATTTGTAGAAAGTGAGAATTTAGATTCTGGCATGTTCATTTTAAGAAGCCCAATGAGCGTCTAAACATTCGATTGTCTTATTAATAGGTTTTTTAGTTTTATTGTGTCAGATACATTTATTTATATAGGCCTACCATTCAACAGAATAGTAATAACAATACATGGTAGTTATTACACAGCAACGTCGTGTCTGCTAAGAGTGGAAGAGGTAGTATTACAAGAGGTTTCTGTATAACCCAACCAATAACAGTGCTTCAGAAAAGCAGACCTGTAAAAAGTGCATCTGACCTTTATTCCAGACTGGATTATCCAGACTGGATTATTTATCAATATCACAGCTCCCAGAGAATCAAACCCATAACCTTGTTATTGCCCTACCGGGTGAGCTATACAGTATATACAGACTATATATACAGCTATATACGGACCCACACGTGTGAAGTAGATGTGCAAGTCCCATTCCACCTTAGGTGGGGTCTGGTAGAGATGAGCCAAGGACTTTAACATGAACTGAACAAGAAAAAGAAAAGTGTAATAAAGTCTGTGAGGCCCATTCAGAATTCATTTAGAAAAATTATAATAGGCCTAATTGGCTGAATAATATAAGACTACAGTGTTCTTTCATTCAGTCTAATATTTCCCGTTTTAATCAGTTTAATCAGGGGAAGTGTTATTCCCATTTCAGTTTATATAAAAAAGGTTTCATCCAATATTTTTTTTAAAATTATTATTCCTGGCTTGTCTCTATATTCTCGACTTCTCAATATTTAGACTTTTAACAGAATAGTAGCCCCAAACGTAGACTAATGACTCAAAACTGCAAGGCGATGTACATTTACGCTGTAATGCAAGATGGAAATAAATTCATGCACGAATTCTCCTTGTTTTTCTGTCTTCTCCTTGGTTCCTGAACTATTTCACTTCTGAAAGCAATAAAAAAGATACCCTACACATTAAACTGTGTGTGTTTCCCCCGCGGTGCGCTGTATGCACCAACGGGTGGCGTTATTTCTCTACTCTCGCTATAACGTAAAGTTCGTGTGTCAGTTTAGTTATGGAACCCGTCTTTTCTAGTCTGCGGTCATTTTAATGAAATTTAGTTATTAAGGCTTTTTAATTATCAACAGTGGAAAAGCATCCCATTATTTTTCAGAAGCAAGACGTTTAAATTTTGAAAAAAAGAAATCGTGGCAGTTTTCATGAAATAACTAGACTATTATTATTGTTGTTTAACGAAAGAGTAACTACACGATGCTTTTAACCGCGTTTTAATGACTTTGAAAGTCGGTCGTGAGAATGCTGACACAGGCAAAGGTGGCAGGGCTGCGCGTCCGCGATCGCGGTCTGCTCAGACGACCCGGCGCTGGCGCGAGACTTCGCAAGGGCGGCGCTCTTCCAACGCGCAGGGTTAAAGAGTCCCGTGTCGAGCACGCGGACATGAAGACCGTGCGCGCGATGCCTCGCGCTTTTTTTTACCCACGCAGACCTAACGGGGATGTGTCCGAGTAGAAGTCGCGTGTGAGAGCGCTTGTGCGCGGCGTGCGGCGCTGTGTCGAGTCAGCGGTAGCCCGTGAAAGCCATGGCCGCTCAGTGCGACTCTGCGGGCGGATACCTGCCACACTCAGACCCGGGCTCCAACAGCGAGCGCAGCGCGGACTCCCCGCTGCCTGTGTCGGAGGATGACTCCGCTGGACCCCCAGCCCCGCCCGACCCCGAGTGGACGGAGGAGAGGTTTCGGGTCGACCGCAAAAAGCTGGAGATCATGCTACTAGGTAAAGAGTTACTTAAGCTGCTCAAAAATAACTGGTGTTCTTCTGAAAATACATAAAGACGTTTTATGTAAGTCCAAATAAAAACGGTTCTCGCGTTTTCTGGGTAGGCTGAAATATAGCCAACATCATTTTACAGTGGTGTGTGCACAATTGAAATAAGTCAGTGTTGGAATTAAAGTGTGTCACCACAACCAGTAGGCCTGAAGTTACATCTCCCTATTGTCAGGAGCAGTTGATCTTTGGCCATTAAGTTCTCGGTTCTTCTCTCCGCTTCTCAGTCCTGTGGGCTACTCTGGTGCATAGGAGGTCATTATCTATTAAGTTATGTATTTTAATCAATGTACTTATTCCCGGTTTCAAGTTATCTGCACGGGTGAGTGTGAGAAACCACATTAATTATTATTTTCTATTGTTTTTCTCCTTTAGTACAACAGTACACTCGGTGAGCATTTTTTCATGGCCACATCCGGTTAGTTTTGGAGAGCTTTCTTTAAGCTCGCTACTCTTTGGCCCTCTCAGAGGGATGCGGTCGGGGTCCTGCCCTAAAGCACCGCTGTTGGTTTCGTGTATAATAATGCAGCACAACGTGACTAATGATAAACCAACGGATCTGCTTTAATCGTTACAGTCTGGTCATTTGTGCAAAACCGCGAAGTGTCGCTGGGTTTGAAAGCGTTTATAACGCAGATATGCAAAAGTCAAAGTTGACCATTAAACAAATCTGAATAGCGTTATCCAAGTCGCTTTTTAAATCAGAGTTGACATGGCACAAACCTCACAGCCTATAACAGAGAACTAGACCAGTAGGAGTCAGTGTTGAAACATGAAGTTCCAGGAATAAGAGGCCTATCCATGCTCTTCCCAGCTGCTTGCTCCTTGCCAAATGTTAAGTTCAATTAATGATTGCGTAAAGAAAAAGTCTTTGGAACCAGAAAGTTACGAACAATAAAATACTAACTTTAAACATCATACTATATTAAGTTTAACATCGTTTTTACATCATTATTTGTAAATATTGAACTTCTATATGTTGTCTCCCTCTTCCCCATGTGACCATAGAGTGCTCTCCATAATGTATGGGACAAAGACACATCTTCCCTTGATATGCCCTTCTGCACTATAGTTTAAAATTTTAATTCAAACCAATCAGACATGATTAAATTTACATTCAAGGTTTCAATTTAAGGGTATTTGCATACATTTCACCATGTTGTAATTATATAATTAATTGATTAATTCAAGGCACCATAATATTTTGGACATTTGGCTTCCACTGTTGTTTATTATTACTCAGGTATGTTCCAAACCCTTCAATAGTGCAGGCATAAGATAGGGTTGCTTCTAAGATTTCAAACAACTTTGGACTATGTAGTTGCCATCGGTCAACATGAGGACAAGAGCTGTCCCATTATGAGCCTGAAAAAGAAGATTAAAACCAATTTAGACACTGGGCAAATCTTAAGATTACCAAAGTGAACTGTCCAAAATTGTCTTATAATTAAGGATAAAGAACACGCTGGTGAACTCATTTAATCACAAATGGTATGGTAGTCTAAGGAAGTCCTCTACTGCTGATAGCAGAAAAATCCTCTGTTGTCTGTTTGATAGATCAGAAACAGCCTTCAGGAGGCGGGTGCTTATTTGTCAGAGACCGCCATCCATTTATGAACAGAAATACAGAGGCTATGCTGCAAGATGCAAACCACTGGTTAACAAAACAAGGCAAATTACAGTGTCCAAAAACATACTGAACGGACCCTGGTGAATTCTGGAAAAAGGTTTTGTGGACAGATGAGACCAAGACTAACCTGTGTCAGTGATGGCAAGAGCAAAGTGTGGAGACAGAAAAGAACTGTGCATGGGGCAAAGCCACCATGTAATCTGGGAACCGTGGTGGGGTGTCATGGCCGGGGCATACAGGGCTGCCACGGGTACTAGCTCACTTATCTTCACTGATGATATAACTGCTGAAGGCAGGCACAGTGAGTTCAGAGGTGTACAGGAGGACCTTATCTGCTCAAGTCCCAGTAAATGCTTCCAAACTCACTCGTAATGATCCCCAACATACTGCTAAGGCAACAGCTGTTTTTCAAAGTAAAAAATAAAAAATGAACGTTCTTGAATGGCCAAGCCAATCACCTGATTGAAGTCCAGTTGATCATACATTCCATATACTGAAGAGAAAATTAAAGGACCCACAAACAAACAAGTGCTGGAGATGGTTGCATTAGTGGCTTGGCAATGCATCACCAGCGAAGATACTCAGCACCTGGCAATGTCTGCCAATCACAGATATCAAGCAGTCATTGCATGCAAAGGATATGCAACAAATTACATTCCTTTTAAACCATTCCTGACTCATAGTAGTATTTGTTTTCTTTTAAAATCAGTAGTAGCTCAGTGGTTAATGTACTTTACTATTAATCAGAAGGTTGCCAGTTCAATTTCCCCCACCACTTTTGGGCCCATGAGCAAGACCTCTTAACCCTCAATTGCTCAAGTTGTACTCAGTCATATAACTGTATAAGTTGCTTTCGAAAAGTGTCAGGTAAATCTGTCAGAGAATTAACTTTTCGTTTGCTGGTCATTATATCAAATAGGCATGGTTCAGAAGTAAGACTTCATAAAGGTTGTACACATGATTTCCAAAGACAAGCAGACAAGATCTGTACACTGTTAAAAGTTTTTTTGGGCTACACGGCCCTCATCAGACAATTTCTTACCTAACCCAACCTTAGCTTCTTCCACAGTCTTTAGGGTAATCAGTGTGAATTGCCATTAGATAATAAAACCTCGCCGTATTCGCGACACCTTTCTATAGAAGAAATGTAGGAATAGTAGATACAGAAAACCTGAGTGAGCTTTGATGGGTTGGGTTGCAGTGGAATGGCCCTGGCAGGACAGTGCAGTCCCTGTCCTCATTTCCTTAGCTATATGAGTACTTGGACACGTTCACACTTCCTGTAAACAGGTAGCAGTGGAAGCCATGTTATCTTCTCCGTGATCTCTCAAGCTCATTCAGCACGTCACAGCAAGGCTCTTTATCTGTGTGTGTGTGTCTTCCTGCACTCCAGTGCTTTTGCTGGGAGGCTGTTAGAGGAGGAGGAGGAGGAGGAGGAGGAGGAGTGCTGGCGGTAAATTACGAGTTCTCTGGGCCTGAGCGAGTATGATGGATCCCAGGGTTGCTCCATCAGAGAGATTTAGAGCCAATCATGAACTGGAAATCCGAATTTAAGCTGCCGCACACACTTACTGACAGCGTTTCGTGACCCAGACGTCTGGCGCGCCAAGGCCTGTGGAGTGATGGATCTTTTGACTGATCTGTCGGAGGTGTACGCAAATAAGGACCAGTGAGTGACCTGGCTTTGTAATGTCTGGGCTTTGCCTCGATGCGCCAAAGATGCCGGAATCACGCAGAGTGCACTGTCATTAATTAGCTGTTTTTGTACTTGGGTCTGGATCTTTCTCTTTGCCTTCTGTATGTCTCCGCACAAGCATGCGTGCGAGGGGAAGATTTTTCCATTCTCCAATGTTAAAAGAGTTGCATGTGACTGGTTCGTGCTGCCACGCTGCATGGTCATCAGCCTAATAGGCCTGTGTAGGGAGCCAGTTTATTTCTTCAAGTGTTTCAGTACAAAAGTGCAGGCAGTACAGGTGCCAGCGCCATCAAGTTCTGCATGGATGAATGAAGAGGTAATCAATATTCAGCACTTCTTTCTTTTCAAGTGTTATTTTACAGCTTGGACAGCATCAATTATTTCAACTTAAGATGCGCTTATTTGAACTTCCATACAAGAGCAGTGTAGCAGAATGTCAGAATATTATGCCCAGTTTCTGTATTTATGCTCAGTAATAATGAATGCCGGATGACACCCATCATGTGGTTCAGCGAGTCTTTTTAAGCATGTGCTCGGACTCCTCAGCTGGGTCTGGACAGGGTTGCACTTAGTGATCTGGGGCCCAGGCAAAGCCGGGAGTGCCCCCCGCCCCATTTCCCTCCTCCCAAATTACGAGTATTTACCTCGGTTTTCCCTTAGCATCCATGCTCACATGTCCTGCCTGCTGTTGTACTGTGGGGTGTGTCTGACCATCAGGGCTTTCCGTACTCCTGATGTGTCATTCTTTCAGCTGGCTCTTTTAAGTGAATGATGGTAGTGTTTCTATTTTTTTTTTGGCAATTGTAACTCCTTCACTTGAAACTTCATATCGATATCAGACTTTAGTTTTGGAATCGAATTGTTCAATAATACTGACATTTCTTTAACTCTCACATTTGAATTTAGTGCTGTAAATTAAAACTGGCAAATGTGAAAAAAAGCAACTCAGTACTCAAGAAGTGTCTGATTGGTGAGTTGAGCTGACTGATATGACTTTGTAAAAAAGAGTTGGAATTCCGAGCACTAATCTATACAAACATTAGCGCTAGCCTGTGTAGCAGTACTCTAGTACGAAGTACTGGTTCATTTTGGATCTGCAAGGACAAATCTTCTGCTTCTCTTTTTGCATTTCTGTGCTCCACTCAGTTAAACTTTTTCATCTCCCAGCTCTCACAAAATCCCTCTGAAGTACATCCTATCCACACTTGTTTGCTTTCTTGTACCAGTCTACATTCACACAGTGACATCATTACGTAAAAACATGGAACATGCCATTACAACCAGTATCACGGGTCTATCTAGATAGCTAGATAGCAGAGGACACACACACACACACACACGCTCATGGGGCCCTAAGTGACTCCATATCTGTGCCTAGTGTTAGCACTGTCCCTGGGCCTGGGTGGAGGGGGTTTGTGTACTCTAATATCTGGGTTTTGTACGCTGACCGTGCTGCTCTGTAGAGGCATAGTTCCCTCCTGCCTCTAAATCCTGTGCAGAATAGCTATGCCCAAGGGACACTTTAGCTAAATGGCAAAGTAATTTCCTGGGTTCTTTTTAAGAACCTTTTTTTGTGTGACGTTACCAAACTTAGTTGGCCTTTGACTGTTAAAAGGGAAGAGCATGTTAACAGGTATCAAACTTTAATTTGGGTAAAAATCCAAATTGCAGTTAACATATCTAGATCCTGTGGAGGTGCATTCGTTTCTTTTATGTTTGTATGTTTGTGTGCTCACTTCTCAGGATGGCTCAGTTAAAGCTAATCGTCCCAGTATTATGATGTCATCTACGCGAATGCAGAATTGATTTGATATTCAGCCTGATTACTTTTCCTGTAAAACAAGCGTCTCTGCTAGGAGTTTTGTAAGGATAGAGAAGCCTCAGAGGATCTGAGCATGACCTTTGTCCTTTGGTCATATGTTAAAAGACAGTGGATATCAGGTCAGAGCCATGGGGAACTAAAGAGTGGGAAGAAGCTA